>NC_081289.1:18582424-18797424 GCF_030490865.1 Poecile atricapillus | reverse complement strand
GATCTTGTTGCTTATCCTCCAGAGACCTAGAGAATGGCTTGGGATGATGAAAGAAAGTTTTTGTTCTGTTTCCCTGTATATTATTATTGCCTGGAATTGAAAAGATTTTGGTCCTTGTTCTCCAGAGTGCTTTGTTTGGGCACAGCTCAGGTAACAACTCGTACAAAATACCTGGAGTTGATACAAGGAATTTTTTTCTGGAATTGCAATTTATGTACTAAAAAAATCAAGCTCAGTGTAGATCAGAGGTGGAAATCTCTGACAGAAGAGACCATTAGATAACAATAGCAATTCTGTAAAATGTGCTGAAATAAAAAAGGAATAAACAAAATCCCAAACTACCTTAGCTAACAGATAAAAAAATGTCATTTTCTGAAGCATTTTTCTTTTGTTTTAAAGAACTGTATAAACAATGTGATCTATTTCTTCTTACTGATACAGTGAATTGATTCTAAATCAAGGAAACAGCTATACAGAGATGTAATATTAATTGTAAACATGAATATAATGATATTTTATGAGTATTTGGGCATGTAAATTTTAACCTTGTTGAACCAGAGTCATGAGGAGGAACAAATAACCCACCCATTACATGAAACAGATATGTGCTTCTCTGCTCCTCTCTTAATTTGTACAATAGCATCTTTGCCACGTGTACTTTTCCCCATGTGAAAGACTTCAGTTAGCAGCACCTCACAACACTCCTTTGAGAATGAGAAATGAGAAAAGGAAGCCAAGACAGATTGTAGCCTATATTTTCACTAAGTTCTTCAGGTTTTAAACAACTAACTTGACCAAGAAAAACCCTGGTTCTCAGTAACAGCTGCTCTGCTCAACAGCCACACACACAGTAGATAATTCTGCAGTTCTGTCAGAGCAGCCTTGTGTTTGGAGCACAAGTTCTGCATAACCTGCACTTGAAGGAACTGTATTGAGGACTGGTACTCAAGTGAGTATTAAAGTAATAACTCTGACTCCTGAGCTTATTCTATACTCCCTGAGATCCACGTGAGAGCATAACATCCACATTCAGGTCCTTTAAACCAACACTTTTGTGCTGAACACTGAGCACTCACATAGGCATTCTCATGAACTATTTTCATGAACTGTCAGAATAATAATCCTGATGACACCATTTTAGAAAAGATATCAATATCTGGGTTTATCTTGCATGTGGAAAGAGGCATGAAAAGTCTCTCTATGGCATACATCTTTTTACTTGGGCCTGTTTCTGTGCACAAATTCAGCTGTAATGCTAAGTATAATCTTTAAAAATGCACTACACTGGGCTTGGCAGTTCAGGTACTCAGGAATATCTTTCCTTGAAGAGACAAATCAAGAACAGAATATTAACAGTCTCAGCAGCTTATTAAGTTTGCACCAGAGAGTGACTTCTTCTAAAGGTTCTAAAATACATTGACATGCTAATATTCCAAGTGGCTCATAATTGCATGCAACTAACTTTACTCACCATGTTTTTCATTAATGTCAAAAAGGGTCTATATACTTACTCTGGAAGAAAACACATACTTTCTTCTTCTTAGAAGACATATACAGAGTTTTACTGCATCATCTGTTGTCTCTGCTAGTGATACAAGAAGGAACTTGTCTTAATAAATGCTATTCAGTTGTTGAAATGTGTGGTACAGTGAGGAAGAGTAAAAATTCAAATTTGGTATTTCTGATAGAAAAGATGGTTTGATGAAGGTACTGTTTCATTAAATAGTGTTTGACCCAGCAGAAGTCCACACTGATATCTTGGTATGTGAAAAAAATATATGAAAGGAAGGAGATTTTTAGCTATTTTTCATTCTAAGGATTCACAAGAGAATCATACAGACTTGGATACAAATCTCTGTTCCTGTGTAAGATTGCCACATGCTGTGATCTACAGTCTTGCTGGATCACCAAAGAGTATTAAAAGTGTGGCTGCAAGACACATTCTAAAAGTGCTCCAAAACTAATTTAGTTTGCTGGCTGAACTTGACCCCATATGATTCATTGCTCTTAATAATCACCACAGCAATGTAGAACTTCATCTGAGAGCTTTCTCCTTCTAATTTAAAAGCTTATTAGAAAGGCTGCTTATATTTGATTTAATACCAGCTTGAGCTACAAAACTATTGTCATGTCTTTCCTCATGAGAGTCTATTCCTTCCAGTGTAAATCAATTCTACCAAAAACTTAATACAGAGGAATGTGAAAACAGGTAATTTTAAGCTGTACAATATGGAAATCCTGACAGAGGGTCTATAAATGTTATGTTTGTTGAGTCAAACTGAATCAGAAAATTTTGTTACTGTTTTTATTAGTATTGTCACAATTAAACATATCCTGTTGACAAGAAATAACCTAAAATCATAGTAAAGAATGGCTGCTTATTGTCATGTTTCATAGGCACATTTCACCCTTTCTAGGTGGGAGTACCTTTCAGCAAAATACACAAGTAAATTCTCCAGGATGCTTAGGAATATTGTGAAGTTCTTTCTGTGTTGATAATGAAGGTGAGGAGATAAGAAACATGGTAGGATTTTTAACTTCTATGGAAAGATAACACTGGCTACAGTTCAAAGCTGCACAAGAAAAAAAAAGTATTTAAGAGTAAAAAAATTGAGTAATGGGATATGTAATGGTAACTGTTCCTAACCTTATCCTGATTTGCAGGCTGCAGGTGGAGAAGCTGTAGGTACACAGATGAAGCGAGTCAGTACAACTTGAGTGCAACTGCTAGAAGTAGAAAGGACGGGAAGTCCAAGCAACTCCATTTGGTGGAGTTTTATTCTCTTTCAAAGAATAAGCAGATAAGATAGGAATGATGTAATGAAGGAAGGAAGAGCAAGAATTTAGCACTCAGACATTAGTAATAAATGAGTTTGAGAATTGGTTGTGACAAAGGGACACCAGCAGCAGTTCAGAAGAGTGCAGTGAAATTGAGAATGGGTTTTGTGCTGGGCTGGAGGCAGTTGAGAAAGTGAACAGTTGAATGCATTTAAAAACTACGGTGGCTGAACAACAGCACAGTTTACAAATCTCAGTGCTGGAAAATACAAAGCAGTAGATGTTGAAGAAGAAAAAAATATATGTTGTATTTTACTGAAATTTTTCAGTTAAACATATCAGTGACAAAAGTATTAATCAAAACAGATTAGCATAGATGTGTTCAGAGATTAGCTAAGTAAATAAGGCAGAAGGATGTTAAGCAACAAGGTTTATGCTGATTTATGAAATAATATTGGGCAATCATATTAGAACATTATACGGACATTATACAGACCATCTATCTAAGTGGTGTGGTTTCATCCAGAATAGTATCTGCAATAAAATTAACTTATCTCAAGAAAGATGCTCTAAAAGGGGAGCAGAAAAGGGGAAAAATAATTGCCATGAAGAAAGCAAAAACAGAGGCACTTGGCTGAACAGAGGGTGAAGAAAAAAAACCTGGAATTCTTACCCTTAGAGAGTAGGGACATAAGAAAAAATATAGAAAAAATAAAGATAAAATTAATAATTCCAGTCTGGGAATTTACTTTTACAAGACAGGAAATCACTGGTTTTGCCACTTCAGACAGAAAACCAAAACATTGTGGGGCCATCAATTGAGGTACTAGGTATCAAATTCAAAACTCATATAAGAAAATACTATTTTTCACAGACTTTTGAAGCGTATAACATCTATTTATACTGTAGTTCTCAAAGCCAAGGATGACCTTGGGTGTGAAAACTTCCCAAGGTTCAAAGAATGGGGTGTTTCTAGACATATCATCAATATCCTAATTTACAGAGCATAATACTAAGATAAACAGGAGAAGAGAGAACAGAAAACACACAGGAGAATTTATGCAACTATAATTCTCCATGATTTGGAGGAGTCTTCTAGGAGGAAACAGATTTTGTCTTGTCTAAGGGTTAAACTGTCGCTCTATTAGGAACGGCGAGAAGAACAACACAGACTCTCTCAGGAGCTAATCAGGAGAATTTCTCTCAGTTTATTACTTCAGATCCTTTTTATAGACTGATATGTGAAAAGTACAGAAAAGAAACTCTTATTGGCTAACAATAACACATCACCATCATTGGTCAGTGGGGTTCACCACCCCTCAACCGTCTCTTGTAAGAAAACAAGGAACAGACAAACAGCACCTGCAAGGCTGTTTTCTGTCTCTGAGGATTGTTTTAATTCCTTCCCATGATTTCTCAGGCCACTTTCTCAGGCAAGACTGAGAAAGCTATGTGGCCTGCAATTTCCACAGGCACCGTGCTTCTCTGTTTTACAGTTAGCATCCATATTAAACTGCTTGGCTCTTTCTACAGAAATACCTGAATCTGGCCATTGCTGGAGAACAGCTGTTAAATTTGCCAGCCTACAGATTGGAAATTCTTTCCTTTCCTCATGCTGTGAGCCTGAGACAAAGATAAAAAACTTTAAGAGAAATTCAAGCTGTGAAGGAGAAGAAGTGAAAAATGTAGAAAAAAAATGAACATGAAACTCAGGTTAAAGAGTAAGGTAAACAAATGAAAGATGTGTTTTTGAGGCCATCTACAGAAGTCACTGGAGGGTAATGGTTCAGGTGCTGAAAACAGAGCAGACACAACCACATGGAGCTTTATCTGAGCCCATAAGCCCTGATCCATGGAACAGATATTTATAAAATATTGTGTCTCATTGCAGAAACACCTCTGGCATCTCAGGACTCCTGGCAGTGCATGGTGCAAACCCTTTGGTGAGTGTGCCACTCCCATCACTACCAGTGGGAGAGAGGAAAAGGCTAAAATAATGTCATATTATTCCTGAGCATGATGAGTGATGTCTGCCCCAGAACACAGGACAAATAGAACTGCTTTCACTCTGATTCAAATCAGCAACTCACTGGACACTAAGGAGAAGGTGCTATCCAGCACTGCTCATGCAATGTTGTTGTTAATGCTGGGTTTAAAATGAAATGGTTGTCAGTTTTTCTATTATTGCTTGAATTCTCATCCCAGCTGAGTGCATTTGTGACCAACATGAAGTTAAGCCATTTAATCAGGCAATGCCTTTCTTCTGCAGGCATCAGTGCTCCAGTAAGTGACAAAGGCACAAAACACAGCATTTTTGGGAGTAGAAAAAATAAAAGGTACAGTTTCCAACGCCCTCTCCCCAAAAGAAACTGAATTAATTTTCCACTTTGTTTTTTTTTTTAGGATGGATTTAAGCTGCTTGCTGAAGTAGTTTACTAAAAAACTTTTCAGGATCTCCTATTTTAGGGAATCTGTTTCTGGATTTATGTGCTTCACCCAGGCCATTCATTCCTTCTGTGTGCTTGGGTGAGCAGTATCAGCATCAGATTTTGCATGTGCCCGGTGGCAGAATCAAAAGTTCAAAGAAGCAGCTACAGAGTTACATTGCAGGAGAGCTTCCAATGTGGGCTTGAGTGTTTAAAGAGCAGACAGAACCCTTGACTTCATGCCCAGGGAAGATGAACTATTGAGTCTGTTTGTAAAGTAATATTTGGGGGAAAAATTTCCCCCTGAACTGTGACCCTCTTTAAACCTCTTCATCAAACAAACAGTCCTTGGTGCCTCTTTGCACTGGGGTGCACCTTTGGAGCCACTGGGGTGCACATAAAGCTGCTAACAGTCTGGCTGCTCTGAGAAAAAATTGAGTTTGAAATACCTCTTGGTCTTTTTCCCAGCTAATTAAAAATAAAAGAAGGGCACGGCCTGTCTAACACCTGCTTTCCGGTGTCCACACATCATCCTTGTGTACAACATGAGTGAAGTGGGCAGGTTTCCAGTAACTGAGGCTCTCTGCAGAAAAATTCCTCTTTTGCAATAACACAACTATTTGCTTAAGCCCATACTGAAAGGAGTTTTCCTGGTGCTGAGCTTCAGGTTACTGTGTTCTGTGTGTTTGAACTTCTCTTGAAATATTCAGAAGCCATCTGAATGCAGCCCTGACTAACATGCTCCAGGGGACACTGGGAGGCTGGGCCAGGTGTCCTCTGGTGGTTCCTTCCAACCCTTCCCATTCTGGGGTTCTGGGGTTCTGTGACACTCTCAAAGGCACAATGAGCTCTTCCTCATTTCTAGCCACTGACTGCAGCTCACGTGAAAGACACAGAAACACCCTTCTCCAGCTTCCTGCGGGGAGTCATCTTCCAAGCGATGTGGCATTCATGACTAGAGGTGTGACCTCAAGGGACACGCGGCCCATTATTGGCTTGGGTTTGCCTGAGCAGCTGCAAGCGCAACTACGAGCAAGGGGCATGCAAAGGAGGATGTGTCTGTGTCCCTGTGTGTGCACAGACACAGGGACACACGGACACAGGGACACATGGACACACGGACACACGGACACACGGACACAAGGAATCGGGCACGCCGGCTGCGGGCAGGCCGCTCTCCAGGGTGCTGCAGAAAGAGGCTCCAAACTCCTCCGGCGGTTCCATCCATTTCAGGGTTTTCCCATTTTCCCCCCATTAGAGACACTTCAGGATATGAACCCCTGAGATTCAAGTCAAGGAGGATCTGTTTTTCTATGGTCAACATCAAGTAAAGCTTTTATGTGGCAAATAAGCCATTCCACACACCTGTGCACAATTAGTGAGAATTTTATTTAATTCTTTGCCTTTTAAGAGCTTTGTGTCAACAGCTATAAAACTTACCATGTTAAAAACAAAACCATATCCCTGCTAATCCCCTCGTTAGTGTGTGTTTTTTAAACTCCTGTATCACATAAATTGAAGTGACATACTTCTTTCTTGCTTTCTTTTTTTCTGAAACACACTCTCCTGTCTGTACTCTGAAGTATCTGACAACCTTGAACATATGCTATATTGTGATTATCAGTCATTGTCTTCCCAAATCTGAACAAAGTTGACACTGATTCTCAGCAGATATATTTTTCAGATTGTTCTGCAACTCGTTTCAGATCTGCTCACCTGGGACACTGCAGCATTTGCAAGGAATAACCATTCCTACACAAAACAAACAAACCCCAACAAAAACTGCAGTGAAGATCTGCAGTTGATAGGGGTTTATTGCTAGGATGATAACTACGTGCATGCTTGTATTAAAAAGTGCTCCATCAGCTTTGCTGTGCATAGCAGAATGCTCTCCAGATACTGTGCTTATCCTTAATAAAACAGTAGATTTGATTTTCCAGTTCGCCACCTAGCTGCTCCACGAGTGAGAGGATCAGTTTGGCTCTTAAAATTAGACCCTGAGCCCCATCTAAGCCTGCTGGGAATTTCCACTGCATCCATTTTCATCTGATTTGAATAATTCCGGGTATGTTGGGCTTTGAGACTCAAAGGGGACATGAAAAGTGCATCATCATTCAGGGGAAACGGAAAAGAAAACTTGATGATTTTGTATTAACAAAGCAGTTTAATGTAGCTGGTGGGTGAAAGCAACGCCCCTCCTTGCCAGCTGTTCTGGAGGACTTTAAAGCTTGAACTGAGAAGAAAAACACAAGATGTTCTTAGTCCCCTGGCACTAGTGAGATCCAAGCTAGCACGTGTCAACATTGCACTGCCTACCCTGGCAGACCTAACTGTGGTTTGTAACACTCCTAGAAATGCACTACCCTGGACAGAGCTGAGGGATTACACATAATTTTCTGTTAAAGGTTTGACCATCAGTTTATTGAACTCATTTAATTTCCTCATATTTGCATCTATTAGGAATTTATTTACACAAATTCTGGCCTGCCTTTGTCTCAGTTGGGATTTGTTCCTTTCTTTCTTCTTGCTCTCTGTGTTCTGCACTGTCAGGATGATTTGCAGTTCCATTGTCCCACTCTCACCAGCATTTTCCCATCATCTCTCAGGCACCTGCCTCCCCTGCACATTAAACTCAGCTATCTATTGCACGGCTGGGGGTAAATAAATGTACAAGTCCAAGGGCCTTTCATTATTTGCACTAAGAACCTGTTTTCCTGGTGTTTTCTCCCACAGAGAAATTAGGGCTTTGTCCTGCTCTTCCCAGTCCTGTTTGCCTAAAACTGCTGGCAAAACCTCACAGGGAAGAGGTGCTCTCAATAAACACGGCTCTCAGACCCACTTCTTTCCCCTGGCATGTCCACTTCCAGCAGGCACCGGGGAGAGGACCACACCTCTGAAGGAAAATCAAGAATTTTGGTTAGCAGAGCTGGCTGTTCTTGGGCTTTCTCTCTCAGTATCCCAAGAAAGCTGTGTGCTGGCTGGGAAGCCAGTCACCTAAGCCATGGAGAGCATATTGGGAGGGAGCTGAGCCATCAGATCCCCGTCCACCAGGCATTTGCACATCTAAGCGTGCACCCTCCCTGTTTCCCTCCTCCTAGGAAACCTGGCAAGCAGGAAACAGCGAGCGACAGGAGCTGGGCTACTCTCCTGGTCCATCCTCATCCATCTGGGGATAGGAAGAGGCTACCAGGAGAGAAGCTCCTATCTGCCCTGACTCCAGGTGAATGTGAGAGCCTCTGGCTGTGAGAGAGAAGTCACAGCCTGCCCTTTTCCCATTCCCCTTTCTAGCACTAATCCTGCGGCAATGGGATGAAACAGGCGTGGAGGGAGGCTGGGAAAGAGGAAATAAGAGGAAATAAGAGCCGTGGGAATATGGGGATCACCCACCCAGCCCCTTGGTAGCCTTGAGAGAATCTTGAGTTTCTGCAGATATCTCTGTGACCCCCAGGTGCAGATGAGAGCTGAATCGGAGAAGGAGCTCATCCCTACAAATAGAGTAAAAAAGCTCCCTTTGGAAGTGGTTCCTGGGGACACCGCCCCTCCCTCTCCCTCCAGGCTATAAATCCATGGGGACGGGGGACTCATCCTGCCGGAGCACACCCCAACGAGGCAGCTCCACGCCGGGAGAAGGAGCCGTTTGGGAGACGTGTAGCCAAAAACAAGGAGAGCCCTCAGCAAAGTCTCACTAGAGATCACTCGGCATCTCTGGGTAGGGATGCGGTTTCCTTTGGAAATAGCCTCGCTAGAAGTTGATGTCTTTGCTTGCGCTCCCCGGGAGCGACTCCCGGTCCCTCTGCGGGAGGGGAAGTTCAGCATGAGCAAATACTCTCTTCTTCACCAACCTTTTTATTTTCCCTCCCAGCGAAGGGCTGAGTGCTTTGTTCTGTGGTTCTACGAGGAATTTAATTCTACAGTTAGCGCGCTGTAAAGGACTCGGCTTCCTCTTCTTGCATGAGCCGGGGACGAGGGGACTTTGGAGCGGCTGGGGAGTGGGGGGGGTCGGGGGATGTGTTTTAAACGTTTTAAGCTCAGAAGCGGCATTGTTTCCCTCAGGAGGAGTATCTAGCACGTAGATCTATAAAGAGGAGAGCCCGTAATGACGGATGCTCTGTCAGACGTAAAAGGTGCCAATTACCGCGGAGTCCCCGGTGCCATCAGGATGTATCTGCTGAGGCTGATGAAGAGCCGGGCTCGGGAAGGCAGCGCCGCTCACACGCGTGGCGGTGCGGGGAATCTCCGCTCTCCCCGGGCGGGCTGCAGACAAGGCACGGAGGAGGTGAGGGTCACACTCCAGGGGTTTTCAGGACTTTTATTTCCCTGGGAGATGACGGCGCTCCCCGCTCGGCGGAGGCCGGCGCGGCAGAGGATGTCCCTCCATCGCTCAGCAGCGTGGCACTGGGGAGCCCCCTGCAGCTGTGCAGCGCCAGCTCGGAGCTGCCTCCTGCCTCCACTCCAGCCGTGCTGCTGGAACCATCCCCGGGCCTCTGTCCTTTCCTGCAGGGGAGACTGGGGAGTCCCCAGCACTGCCGTGTGCTGCCGGGGTCAGCCCAGGGCAGGGCCGCCACCCACTCCCGGCTCGCCACGGTGGGAAGGGCTGACTCCTGCTCGCAGTGACTGAACTCTAATTAAATCTCCAGAAATCAACGCGCACAATCAAACACTCGCTGGGAGGGAAAAAAAAAATAAAAAATAACGATAATGATAATAACAAGGGGAAGAAGAAGCAGGCGTTGTGACTTTTGAGGCTGCTGATCATCCTGATTAGTGAATGTTAAAGTGTGTTAAGTGCCAAGGTCTGAGAGACAACCCGTGGGAGGTGCAGGAGCCGGCCGGGGCTGAGGCTCTGTCTGGCAAAGGAAAGGACAGCCAGCCTGTGGAGGTGCCTGTCCCCTGCCCTGGCACTTGAGGGGGAGCAATCCCATGGAGCTGAAATGTGCTTATGGAATACTTCCAACCTCCCGATACCAAATATCATCTGAGTTGCTTGGATAGCTGTCTTCCAACCTGCTGTGAAGTCCAGGCAAAATTTTCTGTGAAAGCTGAGAAACCCAGGGGCAGAAGTCAGGTCCCAGGTGCTTTGATGCTCCTGAAGAGCTACAAGTAATCCAGCCCTTAAATCAGGGAAAAGTGCTTTCAGGTAGAGAAACACAGCCTTGTGTAACACTGAAGGACAAGCACCTCCAAAATTCAGAGCTCCCCATCTCCAAATTAGCTGGTAGTGAGGAACATGAAAGATCATTTAATTCCAACCCCACTGCCATGGGCAGGGACATCTTCCACTAGATCTGGTGCTGCAAGCCCCATCCAGCCTGGCCTTGAGCCCTTTCAGGCAGCAGCCCTACTCGGAAGGCACATCACCCTCTTTGGGGAAAATCCACCCCTAAGAACCTTCCAGGAGCCACAGCTACATGTATGTGAGTCATGCAGGAAACTCTCTTCCTGGAGCAATCTCAGGCCAATATTTGGAATA
Source organism: Poecile atricapillus (assembly GCF_030490865.1). Taxonomy (NCBI): domain Eukaryota; kingdom Metazoa; phylum Chordata; class Aves; order Passeriformes; family Paridae; genus Poecile; species Poecile atricapillus. The sequence continues at coordinate 18,786,750 of NC_081289.1, read as the reverse complement.
TTTGGAATATTTGGAGAAACAGTGGTTAGAGTGGAGAGGAGGGCTGTGGCTCCTTCAGCCTTTCAAGACAAGAGATGGGGCAGGGGAGGCAGCAGCCAAAAGCCTGGACTGCCTTCATAAAGTCCATTATTCTTTTCTGCACTGAGCACTTCCCCCCTACTAGGCTTTGGACAATAAATGAGATGGGTTCTGCTCTCCTGCTTCCTACTCCAACAGGCCCTATCCCAAGGGAAAAAGCAAACTTCAGACCACAAATCAGTTCTGGTCCAGGAGAGAGGCAAATAAAACAAAGAAAACCTAAAGATTTTTATATCTAGATTATGTCCATAGAACTGTCAAGTTTCCTTAAGCAAGGTGAATACTTCTTAGGCTAGTTAAAGACTATTAGTTAAAGAGGAATTCTTTACACCCTATGAGAACTATTCTCAGAATGTATCTGTTTTCCCTAATTTATTTGTCATAGTGCGAAGGAAGACTCTTCCCATTAAAATTTCAGGACAATAATCAGTTTAAGAAACTGGATTTAGTTTAAGAACTGGATTTAATGTAACAACATTTCTCCACAATGTGCAGAGCCTCCCATGACTGCAATAATCTAAAAACAAGATCTCTTTCTCTCTTTCTTCTCTCATACATTGCTTTAGACTTACAGCTATCAAGGAGTTGCAAAAAAAAAAAAATTAAATTAAAATAAATAACTAGAAATGAAGAGGACAGTATTACAGGGAAAGATGGGGAGGAGGTAATTGAAAAATAAAAAATAAAAAAAAAAAACCCAAAAAAAAGTGGTTCTGATGTTCTGATGTGCAAATTGTAGATAAAGACTTGTGATGAGAAAGAGGGGAGTGCCTGATGAGGAAGACTGGAGAGTGTGTTGAGAGATAACAAGAACCAGTAATTTCTATTCAGCAAAGCCACCAAATCAGAGAGCACCGCGATCTTATTGGAGGAGAGCCTTCAACAGCAACTAATCCTGTCATATTGAAAGAAAATTGTAAATGTTCTCTGCAGAAATTGCCTTGCCATTGCAGCTAATCGAGCCCACTTCGCACTCACACACATCACACACCCCCGCACACGCTCGGGGCGGTCAGCGAGCGCTCCCAGAGCCGCAGCAGCCGGCAAGGACACTCACCCAGCCGAGATGCTCACCTAGGCACCCCGCTTCCCCCGCTCGCCGCCAGCTTACCCTCACTCCCCACCAGCTCTGGGGGAAGTAGGAATTATTACCGGCTCACTCACGAGTCCCGGCTTCACCTGGTTTTAATTACTCCAGTTTTGTCTAAACCTTTAAGCCAGGTTTGATAGCATTATTGCTCTATTTTTTTATTTATTTTTTTTTTTTTAAAAAGAGCTCAGCTTGGCTGAACTGCAGCAGCGACTCCCGAGGGTTAGAGCCACCGAGGGGCTGTGTGTGTGTAAAGTGTGTGCCTGTGGGTGTGGGAGGGCGACAGGGGAGCGGGAGACAAAAAACTCCATCAGCCCGGACAATGCCACCCCTAGTTTAAAGCTTCCAACCTGTTATTCCTTGCCCCCACTATCACGGTACCAAGTGCTGTGTATTTCCCCCGGCCCAACCCCCCTCCCTGCTGGTGGAAGATATGGAAGAGGACGATAAAGGCGCTGGCTGCGGGCGCTGACGGCGCTCAGCCCGCATGCCTCTGCCGCCGCGGCCGGGGCCGCTCCAGCGAGCCGCTTGCAGCGGGATGAGATGCAACTTCTGCTAATTGGATCACAGGTAGGAAAGCTTTGGTTTTTACTGACGTTTCCTCTCTCTCTCTCCCTCTCTCTTCTTTTTCATTTTTCTTTCCATTTTTTTTTTCTTTTTCTTTTTTTTTTTCTCTTGGCTTTTCTTTCGCGTCCTCTACCCTCCGCCCCTTCTTCGCCGCACCTAGGATTTCATCCCCTGCTGTCATAGGAAAGCTCCCGCCAAGGAAATAATGTCTAAGAAACGAGCTTTTGTTTCCTGGCAGAAGAAGCAGAACAGACCATAGGGAAACTTTTGCTGAATGGGTCACAGCCGAGCGGGCCACCGGTGAATAGCAGCGAGAGGAGAGTAGGCAAAGCGATTGTTCCCAGCACAGAGCCCTTCTCTGTCGAGTTTCAGTTGCGATATTAATCCCAGAACCGAGCCTAGCATGGTGTAGCGGGAGCGACACGTAGCCTGATATAGAGAAACCTTCACATTTTTCAAGAGCTATACACAGGGGGTTTTATTACAAATGCTACATTCCGACACAGGTTCATCTGCCGGGCTGCCCTTCCCGAATGCCTCTGTGACATGTTTGTCCACGACTCGTGCAAGATGTCCCCGGGAGCGGGGAGCGGAGCCCGCCCGCCCGCGGTGTGCGCTCGCTGTCGGACGGGCAGGAAGGGACGGGGCGGGGGGGATCCCTGCCCTGCGGGACAGGAGCGATGTGGGGTGCCGGGGAGGAGGCTGCCGCCGTGCCGGGGCTGTCCCCCGCCCCCAGAACCGCTGCTGTGCCCGGGAGCAGCTCCCGCCGCCCGCTCTCTCCCGTCCTGCCCCGGGGAGGAGAGCTCGGGCTGGGGGCGCCGCCGGGGGTGGGAAGGGTCTGGGCTTCCCCCGGCTCATTCCCGACTCCCCTCGGCCGCATCTCTGCCCCGGGGCTCGCTCCCAGGAGCAGGAGGCTGGGTGCTGCGGGAAGGGATGCTCCGGGTCCGGCTGGCCTCTCTGCCCCGCTCCGGCTGAGACCCCGGCAGGGCTGTGTCGGTCCCGGCCGTGCCTCCGGGCTCCCTTTCCTCTCGCCTGTGCCGCCACCGAGGGGTGCTCAGGGCCAGAAGGAGCGAGCTGATACTTTGAGAGGGAGCTCCGATCAATCCGTGGATGAAAAATTGCCTCCCAGAAACAGCCCTGGGGCATCGAGGTCCTGGTGCAGCCCCACAGCGAGGCCGTATCGGGGGCTCTGAAGGGACAAAGTGCTATCTGCTTCTTCTCGGGCGAAAGCCGATTCTGGCCAGCTAGGGCACTTCTCCTGGCTTTGCGCCTTTCCACCAGCCTGCCCCATGCCGCGCTTGGCGGCTGCCCCAGCGCCAGGGCGATGGGGGAAGGTAGGCTGGGAGCTCCCCTGCTCTTCCCCCTGCGGGGCAGCCCAGCCGGAGGGCCCTGATGCCAGGAGCTCCTGGAGGATGGCTGTGCCCGCTGCCAAACCCGAGGGGAGGCTCTCGGGGCTCACAACTCATCCCTACTAGCCCACGGGTGAGTCCTTACCCCTTTGCTGGGTGAAGAACAAGGGATGCTTCTTCCCACCCCTGTAAGATTGTTTATTCCTACTATTTTCATTTGTTAAAGTTCCTTCCAGGGCAAGGAGATGGCTCCATTTCCAACTGGAAATTCTTGCTGCAAATCTAGCCAGAGTGACATCTATTCCCATTTTGATGTATCAACTAGTGTGTTGGCACACACTGGCTTGTCCTTGTCCCTTAAGAAAGATACTCTGTTCGCAGGAGGAAAAAGGCAAGGACAAAAAAAGAAGGTCTAACCTCTGCCTGACAGCCCAACTGACAGACAGTCAGTTCTTGCAGCTATTTGGGGGATATACCAAATCCATAAACTATAGAAAACAATAAGGAAGGTGAATACAGGAGAGCGGAGGCATGCATGCTGTCTTTTATGGTATTGCATCACTTGCAATCACAGCCCCTGTCTGAATACACACCAGCTTTGATTGTGTGGTTTATGACACCAGCCGCTCTTGGTGACTCATCTATAAACCTCTCTAAGCTACACAGAATACACTTCCTCCCTCCTTTGGGATCTTTTGAGTATAAGTTTGGTTGAACTTCCCCCCTGCAGGACCCCCAGACTGTTTGCTTTTGCACCAGGGGAGTGAGAAGTGTAGTAATCTCTCTGGTTTGTTGAGCGTGTGCCCCACTGAGCTGCCCTCTCTGTTCCTTCCCTCAGCACTCTCTGATTTCTGCATTGCAGTCCACTTGGGAACAAGGCACAGGATATGGGAAGGGAGGGTTTAGGATGTCCCCAGCTTGCTTTGGATGGAGATCAAAATTATAAAAAGGAGAGGTCCTGCTTTTCTCCCATCCAAACCCAGGATTTTGTGTAGTATCCTCTACCTGAATGGTTGTAACCCTGCATCTGGGCAGAGCTCAGGAGACCTGGACCATGTGTGACCACGAATGTCCTGAGGAGATGGAAGGGACAGCAGTCTGGCTGTGCTCTGTCACCATACAGGATGGAGACCCAGACACTGAAAGGGGGAAACTGAGGCCATCAGTTCAAAACTGAATCTATAAACAAAACCACATTTTGTCCTCCTAGATGTTCAGCCCGGTGCCCACTGTCACTTTGGTTGTCACCTCTGGGCTGAATCCCTGTTGTGTGTGTGTGTGTGTGTGTGAGACAGTTCTCAGCTACTCAAAATGCTTGGCTCTTTCAGCCCTTTTGGTGTCTCATTCAAAAGCCTTTTGAGGACATCTACTATGAAATCCCTCAATGTTGTAAATATAATCCCAGGAGGTTTCTCTGTCCCACTTCACGTCTGTAACCCACTCACCCGTTCACCCAGCTTTCCCTTTTCTGCTAATATCATGACCTACATGCAAAAGACGTAGTTTCTGGTCCTGTTTCCATAGCAATGCAGCATGGGGAACTCAGACAAGCCAGTAATAATGAAGCCAATTCCCTTTCTGTGAAATCAAGACCTCTTTGAAAGTTGAGTTCAGTTTAAGGCGAAGCAGGGGGCCGCGGAGAGTTGGATTTCCAGCCCGAAGCCCAGATCTCCGCGCCCTCTAGTGCCAGAGGCAGGCGAGGAAGAGCATCCCCGGGCACAAGGAATGTGAGGCTTCATAGCCAACTACTGCAGAGGGGGAGAGGCAAGTGATATGAGAAAAGGGCATTCTTCCATCCTTCCCAGTGTCTGTTGCCAAGCAGATCTTCCCTCTTCCAAGCTGAAAGCTTGAATCAGCTGATTCAACTGATCCTGCTTTGGTCACTGGGAGATTATGGCTTGGGTGGGTTAAGCTGTGGAATAAAAAGTGGGAAGAAATTGGAGCTGGGAAGCCCAGACTATGTCTGACCATTTTTTTTGGAAATTGTGGATCTCTCTGGCTTTGAGCTTCGCAGCTTGTAGCAACTCGCTGCTAATTCTGAGAGATTTGAAGGTACAGAAGAGGATTACTCACTTGTGAAACTGCTGCCCTGACCTTCTACTGGCTGTTTAGGTGGGTGGATGGGATAGGCAACAGTAATCAGGCTAAGAAAAGCTGAAGGGGCTTAGATCCATCTCATATGAATGACAGGGATAACTTTTCCACAAATACTTGTAGCCTTAAATCTTAAAAAGCTTAAATTGTATGCTGGTATTTAACGTATGGTAGCATTAAATTGTGTGGTAGTATTTCAAGCCCTGTTGAACCCATCTTAGAGATTCCCATCTCTGAGAACCAGGCTGTAGAAAAACCAAGCACTGAGAACTCCTACAGCTAAGCAAGGCTCCATGCATACCACCTACCCATCTTTTCCAGTTTCCATATTTTAGCAAAGGTAGCTTTCAGTTTTGCCAGGGTCTCCACAGCTTTTCCTGTGTCAGAGCTGCCCAAAAAATACGGTTTTGTATTTTGTATTCCCTACTTGCTTGTCCACATCCCACCAGCTGACTGCCAAACACCTGTGCCTAGCAGATTGCATTTCCTAGCTCTCCATATTAAATCGAAGAGGGATCCCTTGCTGATTTATCCCACTGCCTTCCTACACTTCCCTGATTGAAGTGGGCAGCATTAAAAGTTGAGACCACTCCTGAAGTTGCATTAAAGGGCTGCCTCCTTTTCCCATGCGCCCTGAGCTTTCTGCTGTGTAAAAATGCTTCAAGCTGTGGGGCTGCCTGTCTTTTTGGACTGCCAGTCCTACCCTATAAACTGTATTGTTACCTGTGTCTAACACCATCTATTCCCCACAGACAGGGTTATATATCAGCAGGTCCTACAAAGAATATCTCTCATATAACACAATCTGAAGTCCCAAGAGGATAGGATAGGGTGGAGTGATCTTATTCCTAAAGAATGTTTGCCAGTGCCACTAAGAAGTGCAATGGGATTTCAGCAGTGCACGTGCTCCATGTATTTGTTTTTAAGGATACGATGCAGTTTAAATGAAAGAGAATGCATTTAGGGCCAGCTACTTTGCTCAAAGTCTTCTGCATGTTTTCTATTTGATAAGGTGATTCCTGTCATTCCAGTATTTCTTGAGACTCCATGGGCTAGATTCTGATCTTAATTACCTTCTTGCAAATCAGGGGTGCCTCCCGTGATTTTAATTGCGTCTGGTTTATTCTGGTGCAATTGAGCTCAGAATCTGATTTTCACAGAAACATAGTAAGTGTTGTAATTAGAATACGCCAGTGTTTTGACAACTGTTCATGGAACAGCTCTGTTTCATCAGACTCTGCTGAAAGGGAAATGCAGTGTGATAATGGGCATTGGGAATAGCACGGGGCACCTCTCGCAGTGATGGCAATAAAGATCTCTGTGAGCAGCCACAACATAAATAGGCGAGAAATTTTGTAAATCAGCATTTCCCAGGGTTTCCCTCAAGCTCTTAGAAAAGCTCTGAGTAAACTGTGGGCATGTGTGGGTTTTCTTAGTTTTTTTGGTTGCTTATGTTTTTTTTGGTTTGGTGTTTGGTTTTGTTTGGGGCTTTTTGGCTTTTTTTGAGAGAGGTGTAATGAGACAAAAATATCTCCATAGGTCTGTCTTCTGAATCATTGTCAAAATTAGTGTTGGAAACCAAGGTGATAAAATAAACCTAGTAATTTAATAGAATTTTCTTTCTTAGTGATTTCTCTGGCTCAGGATTTTCAGGTAGCCTGAATATATAAAGATTTCTTTATTTCTGTGCAGATAGGATGATTTTCAGGCATGGAGATTAGATCCTTCTCTTCTGTAATCCATTCCACCATGAGAGAAACAAAAATTAGTAAAAACTATTATAGGGAAAAATCTGGTTTCTGATATAGATCAGAGCATTTTCATAGATTCCTGAGAAATTTTCTCTCAGCTTTGCAATGAATTACTGATGTCTATTTTAAACTCGTCTATCTCATGTTCAGTCAATTAGAAAGCAGAGCAGCCATATATTGAAAATTATTCATAACTTTGTTCATGAGTAATGGCAACAAGCTTATTCCTCTATTATTTCTGAAACCCTTTAAAGCGAGCCAGTGACCAATGATTTATTCATGAAAATATTCACACATTTCAAAAGTTTCATGAATGTTAGCATGAATTATTAACAGAATTTGTGTTATTTGTTCTCATTGCTCATTATTTTCCTATTCAAAAAGGCATCAGTCATCCATTTACAGAGCATTAGAACATAATGATTACAGCATTGGATCAGACAGGTGTTTTGTCTCGTCCTGTAGAGTGTTCCTATCAGTGTTGGTTACCAAAAAGACAGGTGTAGTGAGTGCTGCCCTAGATGTCTGCACTGCCCTCAGGTAAAAGGTTTTCATCTTGGGTTTGCTCACCACCCAGAGATCTTCTCCAAATGACAAAAAGATCTACTCGCCTCCCTCCCCAGATGGAAACCTCTAGTGATTTTAGAGAAGCTGCAGATGTACTCACTGGCCAGAGAAGAAACTAATGCTGTTTTGCCTCCCAGTAAGTTCAGTACCTTAGTGATAGCATGTAGCAGGGAATTCAGCAGGTTAATTAAATATTTTCTTTGGAAAATCATATTTCAGACAACCTTTGATCTATTTAAATTAGTTGTCTTTCAACATTATTGATACCTCTCTGTTATGTGACAGGAAAAGACCAACTGGAACAGCCAGTTCATTGTAAAAGTGCCATTCATTTATTCCAGCATGACAGAAGAAAAGAACAATAAAATAATTTACATTTTAACACCTCTTACTCCTCCCATGCTAATGAAAGTTTTGATTTTTCTGTTTGGTTTGGGATTTTTTTTTTTTTATTTCTGACCAGTGCTGTAATAGAGAAGAATAGAGTTGTTCACTGTAATGTCATAATGAGTGGCCACAGGTGGCTTAGAATAGAGAAAGGCTACCAAATATTTCACTCCACCTCTGATTGTTCTGCCTCAGCCAATGTTAATTTCCATTGGGGATCCAAATGTTAGGTTCTCCCAACTTAATTAACATACTATGAGGTACTTCAATCCTTATTCTCTTTTTCTAAGAGCAATAATTTCAGCAAAGAAGTTCTAAGTTCTTGGACAACCCAGCTGTTAATCTTTTACTGTGAAAAAGGATCATTTATGTTTGGCTTCTGTTTTCTCTTTCTTAACCATGTTCCAGCTTGTAATAATAATCCACCTAGTCTATCACAACTTAAATGTGTCAAAGAATTTAATACAATATATAAATACCTATATATGTAGACTTGTCAGGTTGTTTTTCCTGGTCTTTTAGCTTGATGCTTCAAAAAATATGTCAGACAACATTTTTTTTAAGAAAGCTATGATTCTTTTTTATCCCCTCCTATATGTAAATCTAGTTTTTGTTAGTTTCAATCAATTAAGGTGGAAGAGAAACAAGGCTTTTCAGTGTATAATACCTGAGATTAATCCTGTGCTTGTCCTAAAGATAGGTATGCTTGTTGCTACCCTCTTGTCCTTCTGCAGAGTATCTGACTTCAGCAACAACCTGCCTATTTTTGCTATCAGCACAGCCACTTCCATTTCAAATGCTTTCCAAACCCTTGCATATATAACCATGAGGTCCTTTTGATATGCTGCTGGTTAGTTTATCAGTTTGTTCCAGTGTTTCCCCTTTCAGTGTTTCACATTCTGACAGCTCACATGCTTTCTTGTCTCCAAAAAAATAGGTCTAACATGGATATTGGCACAGCATCATTTGCAGAGAAGATTTAACCAAAAATATAATTCAGAACATCTGCAAAGTCCTTTTCCTCATTAATTATTCCTAATAGCCCCTTGATGTGCAGCAGATCCCACTGGTTTCCTCCTACACTGAGTGATTTTAAGACCTTTGAGAAATGTCCTGTAGTTCCCCCCTCTGTACACCGCCCCACAAGCTCCTGTCAGTTTGTGCATCCTTGGACCTCTTCACTTACCAATGACATTTTGTTTGTGTTTTATTTTAACTCCCTCCCTTAGCCATGGGCTTCACCAGAGACGAAGTGTCATTTCCTCAAACCTGGTGGCTTGGCTCAAACAACTTCTTGGACTTTAACATTTCATATTTTTCCTGTCTTGCCTTCCAGTTTGCTTTCCACATGACTTCACTGAATCAGAAACTGTCTGTTGAAACACCTGTTGTTTTGAATCCATGGATTTTACTTTCTTTCTCTTTTGTTCTTTGGCATTTGTTTTGTTTTGTTTTTTAATTTATTTTATTTTTTTTTATTTCTGCCTTCAGTACTTTTTAAGCAGTTCACTAATTATAATTAGTTTGTCTCAAGTTCTTAATGTAGTAATAAGTTTATTATTTTTCAGTGTTTTGTCTGTATCACATCTTCAGCTATTTAGTTAAGAGCACCTACTCTTATGTTCTCCACTTATTCTAGAAATTACTTAGGAATTGATGGGGTTTTTTAACCTGCTTGTAGCAGTTGACTTACCAACACGTAGGTGGGTGAACTCACCAACATTTACCATCTTATTAGACTTTCATACCTCTTTGATCTCTCTGTAATAACCCATTGAATATCCCAGACATTTCTTGGACTAAGGGTTCTGGTGCTTTGTGCAAGCATCAGGCTTGAACTGGAGAGGATATTTTTTCACTTAGCACACTGGACTGAGGCCAAGTTGATCACAGATAAGCTCCTGACCATGCCACCAACCTGCTGCCTGATTTTTGACACATTCTTATGGGCCTGACACAAAGTCTGCTGAGGTCAGACACCAACTCTTGTTACCTTGGGTAGGCTTTGGCTTGGCATCCTGAGGCAGGGACAATAATTCTTCCTGGTCCCATGACAGTGTTGTTGGGATTTGCTTCCTGCAGATTGTCAGATAGTGAGGTTCACCTGTGGTGCTGCCAAATGAAAAAAAAGGACAGACAGACTCCATCCACAGGGTTTTTCTTCACACTGGGATGTTGGAAAATTGAGCATTTTTGAGATGCTTACTGGGAAAGTCTCTGTTCAGAAAAGGAGGACAAGATAAAATGTGTAGTATCCCTCAAACAAAAAAATACTGAAGCTGCAACTGCTCTGGATCTTGGCGAGAAGAGAGGTTTTCTCTGCTGTTGCTTTTCTATGATTAAGCTAAACTTAAACTGATCCCCTGATCCATTACTGGCATCCTTAACCCACACTAATTTCACTTTTCTAGCAGTGTGTATTCAGCTGATGAAAGCTGTCAGAGCACGAGTGACATGAGAGGAGAGGCCATCACCAAAGCACTATATTTAACCTGGCAATGTCATGCCTTCTCAGAATGACCTTGAGCCCCAGCAGTGAGAATTTAAACAGGGAATCTTGGTTGTGAAGTTTCTTCCTTTAGCCAGACACAGAAGGCTCTTAAATATGAGGAAAAGCAGGGAAGAAGGAAGGTAAAATAAGTTACCCTCCTGCTTTTGACATTTGTGATAGCCCACACACTTAACTGCCACTAGAAGGAAAGAATACATGAAGGGATCACTGTTAAATTCTCATTAAAAATGTCTGTTTGATGTCTGCTAGTCATTTTCACAATCTGATCCACTGGGAGTAAATGTAAGGATTTTTTCTGAAAGGTTTTGACATCAGAAGCAGTTTCCTGCAAGGAATGTCCTACTATGATTAATTATTTTGCTATGTGCTTCAGTAAAGGGGGAAAAAACCCAGAAATATACAATTAGAAAAAAAAAAAAAAGTAAGGAAAGAAAAAAAAAGAAGATGAACAAAAGCATTTGTTATGTTTTGTCTGAAGAAAGCCTGTAACTATCTCTCTCCCTTTCTTTAGCCAAGAGTGACACTGTTTATCTCCTACTTTGAAACACAGAGGTATGCAAAATATCAGGTTTAAAAAAGCCCAGATAAGTCAAGCACTGCCATCCTTTCTGAATGACATGTTTGACAATTAATATTCCACATTATTGTCTTTAATTCCTCTTAAAAATCAAAGTGGGGTGTGGAAATGACACATAGCTAAAAAGGTGAGTAATGGTCTTGTTAGTACTTTCAGAAAGTAGTGACAAAGGCTGAATTCCTGGTTTCACCACAGGCTGCTGACATGGCCTTGGACAAACCCAGTTACCTCCTCAGCTTCTAACATGGATATAGTATAAAATGACATTTTAATTCTCACAAGCCTTTGTCTGCTCTTCCTGTTTAGATTTTAAATTGTTTGGCAGCATTTTTTGAGCAGTCAGCACTAAGCTACCCTTAAACTTACCTAAATTTAGGCATCCATAGAAAGAAATGAAGGATATATTATCTTCCCAATATTCAGCTACTTTTTATTCCATGTGGAAATTACTTAATAACATGGGCCTTTGGAGATTGGGAGCCTTTCCACTGGCCCCTGGTGTCACTGGCACAGGCAGCTGTACATGGTATCCCAGTTTATGCTGGGGTGCTACCACCATGTGCCTGTTCCCTTTGCCTGCTCCCTGCTGCCACACTTCTGAGAAAGTGGAAAAGCTGCCTTAGGGAGGATTGCTTTTGCACTGAGTCATCAGGTGAGCCTTCTTCTTTGGACAGTGCTCAGCCTGCTTTACTTTTTCTGCTCAGCAGAAATTTTTTGTCCTTCTTGGCTAGGTTCTTACTAAAACTAAAGCTACTGTAAGACATTTTGGGAAGTTGCCCTGAGGGAAAGGCAGGTACAAAGCTGCAGAGAGAAAGCACTTAGGCCCACAAACCAGTGACAGCATATTTACCCAGGCTGGGGAGATGTGACAAGGTGATGTAGTGGCAGCCTAGAAATCAAATGTGCTGCTCTTCCAGGAGAGTCATTGGATCTGGCTGCTGTGGACAAAAGGTGCAGTTTCTAAAGACTCAGTCCCACTGAAGACTGACTGAATCACCTTTTCCTGGCACACAGGCAGGCTGGTCATTCTCTCTCAAAGGGGATCTCCTGGCAATCAGCAAATTCTGTGATGCTATGACTTGAATGAGAATGAGCCCCTGGCCCTCCCTACACCTTTCTTTTCCCCATGTTTAAGAGTTGAAACATCAAGTCTCCTCAGTGCAGGTCAGTAGACAGGACCAGCTGAAGGTGCCTTGATTTTGTGCTGAGGATGACAGCACAACAAATGCCTAGAGCACAACAGCAAAGGAAAAATGCATTCTCTGCATTTTCTGATATTCTTTGGATGCTATGTTCAGTTTGAGTCAGCTGGGAGACTTGTGATTGCACATCTTAGCAGGTGAAAAGCTCTCAATTTAACTTTTATTTCAGTTTGAGTAGATGGAGCAAACAAAAGAAGTCTTCAGGCCTTTCCTTCAAGGCATGAGGAAACTCTGGTTAAATGTATTTCCTAACCCTCTGGCAGTGGTGTTAATGCAGTACAACAAAAAGAACAAGGAAAAAAGCTCAGGAGAGCTCTCACTTTTTTTTTTTTTCCCTTTCATAATTTGTTTATTTCTCAAGAATAGCTCCAGATCAACATTTTATTCATTGCACACTATTGTTTCTTAAACGAAGGAACTAAATTAAAAGCACAACAACCAGAAAGGAAGAAGTTTTTTTGCAGCTGAACACAGACAGAGAAGAGATGATAACTAAGTAAAGAGGAATCATTTCTTTATTTTGAAGGTCTACTTAGATCTCATTTTTAGGGATCACATCAGCATTTTTTTGCTGACAAACACCCTCATCTCTTCAGCATCTTGTTCTCTGCCATGAAGCCAGTTCCTGCAGTGCAGAGTTAAGGAGTAATTATCACTCTTTCTTCTATAATGATTAGTTATTATACAGGCCACCTAGAAGCCTCCTGTAGTGACCATGCCAAGTGACCTCCAGTGCTCTTTAACCCACTCCTCTTTGCTGCAGTGCTCAGCCACAGGTGGGATCTGGGGCTGCATGCAGGCTGTGCACAGCCCACCCTGATTTCACAGCATCCTGGATGCTGAAGGGGCACACAGGGTCACCGAGTGAGTACAGGCACAGGGATTTATCAGCCTGTGCTCCCTGCCATGATGGGAGAGGATTAGCATGTGTGCTGGGTGCCAGACCTCTTGCTGCTCTGCAGCCAAGCACTCTGGGTGCTTCCAGTGCAGCCTCAGAAGGAGCCTAATCCAGGCCTGTCAGCTGGCAGCATGTTTTCTCTGACACCAGGGCTTGACAAGCTGGGGCTCCATGGCTGTTTATGAGGCAGGCATGAAAGCAGGAGGAGAGGTGCTAGAAGAAGACAGCACCTTGGAGAAGTCAGATGCACTTCTTTGCTCTGGTAGGAGCCAAGGTGTGTTTCCAGCTACCCCTCAGTGCTGCTGCTGCTGTGATGTCAGTCCTTTTTAGGGGGGAATCAATCAGCTAGAAAGTGAGAACATCACTGTCTGTGCTTTAAAGTGGTGGCTACTGTCCCACTAGGGAGAAGGGAGAAGGACTGTGTGTTGTCTGATCTCCCACCGTTCCTTCAACTCCGAATTGAATCACACAGTGAGGAAAATGAGAGCTGATCTTTGCTTAGATAAGCATTCTCAAGCAAATTAACCAAACAATGACAGAGCTATTTGTGCTCCTATAGGAAATCATATACACATCATCCTAGCAAAGTGCAGTCCTGAGCACTGAATGGTGCAGGAGCTGAAGCAGCTCCCTCAGCTCAGGAATACCTGGGATTTGGTACAATACCTATATATATATATATATATTTTTTTTTTCTCTTGCTGCTTGCTGAAATGACTACCTACAGTCCCTCAAGGGCAAAAGAAAAAAAAAAATCTGAAAAAAGCCCTCCATATTCTCCACAACAGAGTACAGGCAGTTGTTCTTATCTATTTATACATAGATGATTATGCTATCTTTAACACAGTGAGGAATGAAAGGATTAATTGGGGAAATAATCTGAAAATCAAATACTTCTTTCCTTGATGTTTTTTAAAAGGATAGATTTTGCCAAAGCTGTCCCACATTTATTTATTTTTTAAATAATTTATTATTACTCTAATTAAACATCTAACTGAAGATAGCAACATTTTTACAAAAACAAGTTAAAGATTTATTATTATGTGGAAAGCAGTGCTCTGTTTTGGATAGGGAAAGAGAGAGGAGACTTTCTTTCTTTGGTCTACATCCAGCAGCTTGAAAACACAGAACTCTTCTGTTCAGTTTCCTTTTTACTCCTCCACCCTCCATACTCTTCCTTCCACCATGCACTTCTCACCATTCTTTTCAAAGACACAGCCTCATCAGTCACAAAATTACTTCATCTGCTATTTGAGTCTTTGAGTCAATGAGTTATGATCACCTATCCAGCCCCATTCACACACAGAGCTTCTGATTTTCTAGGTTTTGCACATTCACTGCAGGAGCACGTCGCTGTTCTGAGCAGTTTGCAGTCTGTGCCTTCTGTGGGGTTGTCTGGCTGTTATCTCTGCCCTCAGCCTAAGGAAGAGAGGGCAGGACACAAAACATTGTTAGGCTTGTGAGAAAAATTTAGTCTTCCCAAATAGCCTCAAAGAGGGTTGTGTGAAGGTGGGCTTTTCTGAGAACATTCCCTCAGTCCTGGGTCTCATCAGTCACTGGTCTCATCAGACAGCTGACACTTCCTTCTGCTTTCAGATCACTGAAAATAAAATGACCTATGCTGAACAATCTGTTAATTGTCATTAATTTGTCCACTGGATATTTCCCCCCTATATTTTAAATTGTACATCTGCAAGTGTGCTGGCTAAGCTTCACAGTCTGATTAATAGCTTTGATTATTATGTCAAGGCCAAGAGATTCTTTTAAGCTTTTCACATTCAGTATTGAGAACTTGGTACTTTTTGTGTGTGACTGTTCACTCAACACACGTAAACCATCTTCCCACCTCTAAATTAATGACCTGATCCCTATAGGCAGAAGCTGAAGGTGCTCTAGGCAGGCTAGACAACAGCTGTTCCCTTTTGCTCTAAGAAGGGCTTGAGAGCAGCACAGCTGAAGGAGGAGATGGCAAACCAGAAATATCTTGGAGAAAAGACAAAACCAAAGGCATGGGCTGTTCAGTAGGGGCTGTATTTATTGCTCCTTTCCCCACATCATATAATTATTGCAAATCACTGGTGGCTGACTCCATACCTCAGCCTCTACTTGATCACATCTTGCAGGAGGATCTTTTGGTTCAATACCTGTGAACATAGCACTGATATGTTATGGTTTAGCATTATTTAGCATCATCCACCCATCTGTTTAAGGACAAGAGGTATTAAACTGCAAGTGTATACTGTGGGTAGTAGGGGAATCTCCCTTTGGGCACGTTTTGCCTGAGTACACCAGGACTGCTGCCACACACGGCACAAACTGTGCTGCATCTCCTCCATCCTGGAAGTGGCAGAGCTCAGTCCACTCCAAAAGTGTAATCCTGGTTTGCTTTCTGCGTCCCAAGGTAAAATCTGTGAACTTAAGATAGACTTGGCTCCCCTGCAGAGTTCATTTCTGTCTCATGGTCTCCTTCACTTCAGCATTGGCTGCTCCATCTTGAAAACTTTCGTGAAAACTTCACAAAAACTTGAAAGCAAAGGGATTCCTGTCTTATGGCATTTCTGCTGCTTTAGCACTGCCTTTTTTTATACTACCTGCTGTCAGTTCAGCTCACTTTAGGATTGAGGCAACTGCTCTTTTATTCAGTTTGGCTAGTATTTCACCAGTGAACAAACACCCCAGAAATGTTTGTCACATCAGCTGCTCCATACTGTGAATGATAATCCCTGGATCTGGCACAAAATACTAAAGGAATGAAATAGTATCTAGTCTGAGCAAAGACTGCAAAATCTTTCATTAGCTTTTCACCCACAGTTGTTAGCATCTCCTCTTTTACACATAGAACCTGTTCACACAGGCTGAAAATACAGGGCAGTACATTTGAAAGTGTTTGCAAGGTATATTTTATTCAGTGATTTCCTTACTGTTAAGCAGCTGAATATAGACATTTGCTGAACCAAGAAATGTAATGGATTTTTAAGAAGTATTGGTCAATATGTGGAAATAGACATCACTCTCAAGTATGATTAAAATTACTAGTGGTATCAGACCTTATGTGCCTGGTTTTACATTGATTACTGAGTTCAGCGAATTATACTTCCACTTAATAAAAGGCTGCTGATTATTGAGGACAGCGCATGATTTTCAAAGAATTAAATATAAATAATGACTATATTATTTTATTATAATATTATTTATTTAATACATAATTTGTTTTATATATATACATAAATATATATATTCTTATATGTCAACTTGTGACTGCTGTACCCTTGAATAGGGGCATCAGTGGTGTCTGCCTCCATGGAGATTCTAATGTTTCAAGAATGTCTCAGAGCCATAAAAGAATGACCAAAGAGAGCATGGGAGCCTCACAGGGCCCCAGGGACCTGTAAATAGACAGACAAGTGTGATAACTGGCAGGGTTAGATAAATTCTATTTGAGACGTCACTTCTAAAGAGTCTGTTCTTCATTTGTTGCACTTTGTTAGCAAAGCAGAGCTTCTAGAAATCTATTTCAATGCATCAGAGTAAACAAAGGCAGCAGGAAGAATAAATGTGTTCTGTCTAGTCTCATGCTGATGCCAAGGGGCCAGAACCCAGATGTCCTAACCCTGAGTTCAGCACCATGCTCTTGTTATTGGACTATAATTTTACATGGAGCTTACTTTCTCTTCCTTTTATTTTTTAACCCAGGGTGTTGGGGGGTGGTACATTGTATTTGTTCACATCAGCCAAGACTGAAGAAAAAATATTATGCATAATTACAGAGCTAGGCAGGCTCATACGTCACCCACCAGCATTGTCTAATCGCTGGTATTATTCTCTGTTCTTACTCACCCTCATGTCACTGCTGCCTCTCTTTCCACCTCGAAGGCTTAACTCCTCCTTCCTCTGACAGGAGGTACAATAGCCAGAGCAGTATAAACCAAAGCCTAGAATCAAGAGAATTATAACAGATTGGAAGTGCCAGTTCCTCAAGAAGGAGAAGAGTGAAACAAGACGGCAGGAGATCAGAAGAGTGATTGCAGCTTCATTACAAGGGCCGTTCTACCATCACTACAGCTTATTGCCTGTCACAAACTGTTTTTATTTTCCAGCTCCTGACTGGTGAAGATCTTGATCTGAAATACATGCCAGCTATCCACTTTATAAATCTCCTTGCCCTGCTCACATTTAGTATTAACTTGCTGTCATGTTCTTCATGTAAAATCTGATTTTATACTTTTTGTATCTTTATTGTAAAGCAGCAGCAGAGAGGTTGAGAATTACAGAGGGTCTCTTACAGGTCCATGCTGCAGTGGGGCTGAGAGGGAAAAAACTCAGGCAGATCAAAATTCAGGATAAACTGTGACGGGGTTTCCACACACTGCACTCAATATAAACTGCTTCCTTAGTCAGGTCTGGACATTAATCATACAAGTGGTCAAAATACTGCAATATTCAATTTTTAAAGCTTTCTTTCATTAATTTACTTACCAGTTAAAAAAACAAAACAAAAACAACCAATGAACCATCAAAAATAAAATAAAATCTTATTCCCAGCAATTCTCTAACACCAGGTTGAAACCTAAGGGTTTCAACAGCATGTCATTGGGAGTTTCAGATTTAAGAGAACAGTGAAAAAATGCCTGGAGCAGAAAGAGGTAAAGATGGTTTCTGCCTGAATGCTGGATCTTTCTTTGCTAAGTGTTTTTTTGTTGAGAGCAGATCTCCATACTGACTTTTCTGGTGGAGGGGGTGGTTGGGGGTGTTGGGTGGAAATCATCTCTTTAGAATAAAGAATTTCTTTTTATTTTAAGATTTATATGTATAACAATGACTGGCCTTTTTGTTAGCAGCACCTATAATTGTTAGACCTCCTATTTACACAGCCAGCACAGTATGCCCAGGTTTCTTTTACGGAAGTTGTGTTTGGAGGGAACTTGAGCAACCTTTGCAGTACTGCTCAAACTCGTGGGCTGGCTTATTCTCCCCGTGCTCTGCAAACAGCAAAGTGCTTTGGGGTAGTAATTTTTGAGTAGCTGCCATCCCTAAAGCAGCCTCTGTGTCCTTAGCCTGAGGTTGAGTGGGTGTTCTTCTCCCGCTGACACTTTGGACGCTGTCACCCTCACAAGTGGTCCCTCAGAAGAAGTTAGGAGATTTGGTTGAGTAATAGGCATTTGTTTGAGCCAGAACTGCAGGATCTGAGTCCTGAACTGGGAATGAGGAGTTCTCATTACCTCCAAGCAGTGAGGGAGAGATCCAGCTCTGATTTCCCACCTGTGTATTGTAAATCTGCGTGGGAAGGCTGCTACTGACACGGCACAGGACCTGTGAAACATGCAGGCTGTAAGGGTACCTTCCCAGCAGGAGGAAATCTGCTGCTATTCAGCCTTGGCTCACTGTGAGAGCTGGCAATGAGCAGTCTGGTTGGGTTTGTGCTTATGCACTGCACTTTCCTGCTGAAGTTTTGTGCCCCAGTCCCATCAGCTAGGTTTTTAACACACAGACGGACTTGGAAGACAAAATGTTCACTCCATTTTTTACAATAAGCTGTTTGACACCAAAATAATCTGATTTTGGTACTTTAATGATGTGTCCCAGTGCTGCTTTAGGTTAATGTGTCACTGGCTGGGTAATTGTTCTGAATAGACCAGGTGAAGTTGAAGTCTTGTTGCAATAATGGGAACAAAAAAAATCATCAGTTTTGCTTCATGAACCTCTTTCTCACCTGAGATGTATTTTCAGTGTCTCTGTGGAACTGAAGAGTAAGATTTCAGCTACGCTTATCTCTATTGAATGTCCAGACTTGGAATGAAGTATTACCATTTTAGTGATTTTTTCACCCTTTCTCTTTACACTCCTTAATTAGTTTTTAAGATTCAGAGCTGACACCATATTTGCAAAGAGCTTTCTATTTCTGACTGAGTCTTTTTATTTTTTGAACAGTCTTACTATTTCATTTTTAATCTTTATAGTATCTCTTTATGTATTAAACTTCCTTATTAGTATATATATTATAGAATTATTGCTGTCTCTAATGAAAAACAATATTTTAGAGCAGAGGGGGTTTATTTCTTTTCAGATTCAGAAATTTCCTATGCTTAAGAACAAGAAAAGACCTATCAGGAGTCTTGTTTCTTGTTTCTTGTATCTTGTTTCAGGAGAGGAAGATAAAAAAAGAGAACAGCTCCAACTGCCAGTCCCTGTCATTTATTTGTATTAAAAAGCAATAACTGCCAAAAATTACAGAAGCTCAAGAAAGTTATTGCTTTAATAAATTTGTTAAAGAAGTTTCCTTAGTAAAATATTTAATTTTATATTAGCTAAAAATTCTAGTGGAAAACATCTGTCTAGATTAAAAAGAATCAAAACAACAAAAACTACTAATTGCTTCATTAGAAATGCAAAACAAATGCAAATCCATTTTCTCAGGTTCCAACAGCTTGTTGAAGCTCTTTGCCTTTAATTTCTTTCATTTTAAAACAAAGTTTTAAAAACCTTGCTGAACTTCTTTGCTTTTTCTTATTGTTTGGAGGGATCAAAGTACCAGCTCAGCAGTGTGCAAGGTGTATGTGAAGAAACTAAATGCAATGACAATTCTATTTAGTGGACAAAAGGAGAATGAGATGATGTAAGCCTTAAGAGATAATGGTAATTTTATAAAAATATACTTTTTACTACAATGATATAGCCCATGATAAGTTTGTGACCTAAAAATTTGTTATTTTCCTACAGGAGAGTAGAATATGTATTTGATCAGATTGGATCCATTTAAATTTGGAATTTTTTTTTTTTTGGGTTGGTTTTTTTTTTTGTTTGTTTTGTTTTGTTTTGTTTTTCTTTTTTGTGACTGGGCCACTAAGACAATTTCTTGAAACAGGCTTCATTTGCTACTTTGAACAGAAATAATTTTTTTTGTGCCTGCTGTGGGCTCTTCATGTGTTTGGGCAAAGTAGGCAGGTATGAGTTTGAAAGTAACCTTTGTTTGATATTTTCCTGTCTTCTACCAAAATCACCATAAAACATCAATGCTTGTTTAGGATGAAATATGATCACAGTTGTTTGCCACTGCTTGACTGTGGCAGGGTTTTGAATAGCAGGCAATTTCTTCAAATTGTCACTTGGTTCATTTCTTTTACCACATGAAGGTTTGGAGGAGCATGGACAATTCATGAACAGGAGAGACCTGTCTGGAGAGACAGGGCTGGAGGGAATAATTCTGAGGAAATACTGTTTTGTCTAGATATATAAAAAAAAAATCTACCTCAGTAAAATTATCTAGCTTACACAATTTTTTAAACATGATTCCAAACTAATTTATTTTCCCTCTCTGTTCTGAGCTAAAGTGAGCACTAATGTGTGTCTTATCTTTATTGTAGGGAAAATGTACAGGAAAATAAATAAAAACATCACAATACTTCCCAATGTCTGTCCCATGGAAAACATAATTTAAAGATGAAGAAATGGATTTAGAAGACAACTTGAGATAACCACTGTACCTTTGCAGCAAAACACAGACAGATCAGTTGACTGAGAAATGAACAATGCAAATGAAGCTAGTTGTTTTAGATAAATAGATTAGGGATGAATATATCCCACTGCTTTAAGCCAGACTCCTGTTTGTCTCTTAAACTCTGTTCAGCTGTCAGTCATTTCTTCTCCAGCTGGCTTCTTCCTTATCCATTTGGTTTTTTTAAACTAGATCGCATTTTTGGTTGGGGTTTAGAAGGAGTTTGATTTTGTTACCTAATTCACTCATTTTGGGTTATTTTCTTTTTATTTTCTGGTGGGTTTTGTGTGGTTTTTTGTTTTGGTTTGATTTGGTGGTTTTATGAGGTTATTTTCTGTTATGTTTCTGGTGTATGATCTTTTTCCATTCTTTCTTTCCATGTTTCAGGAGCTTGTTTTATACTCATACATAAGGATTTCCCCACTTCTTTCCTGCCTCTGCTTTCTCTTTTCCACCTCCCTACCTGATGTCTTATTCCTTATATGTTCACCTGTAGTGATTTTTGCAGAATAAGTTAGATGGTACAATCCTATCCTCCGATCCTTTGCGGGCTCTGAGTGTCACAGAGGGACTCCTAAAACCAAGTAAAGTAGCTGGAATTTGGTTCACAAATGTGAAGCTCGATTTTTACATTACTTTTAATGCATTCTCTTGAAAGTACAGTACAAACTTAATTTTCATTTTCTGCCTCTCCTTTTTTTCTACCAGCACAGAGGGGTTTGGTTCTCCAGCTCCTGTCACACAGGGTGGTGTGACAACATTAAACTATCCCAGGATAATTTAAAACTTGCTTGCCAGCAAAGCTGCACCAGCTCGGTGCATTTTACTGTGGCCTTCCATCACATCCACAGGTAGAGGCTGGCTGAGAGAGTCCAGCCTCAAAGCTCAGGTATTTCTCACCTCCACAGTGCTGCTGTGGCAGCTACTGTCAGAGCCCTTGCATGTGTATTCCTTGTAAAAATAGCTGGGTAAGAGGGTAAAAGCAGTGTCTCCTTCACGCTGCCAGCTGCCAGTAACAGCAATTATTCAGAGGCATGAGATAAAGAGCAGACGAGCAGCCTTTGTCTGCCTGCTCCCAGCACCCTCACACCTGCACTGTGAACTGCCAGCAGAGCCCACAAATGCAATAATGTAAGGAACACTAAATTAAGAGAGACTGGCAATTGCAGGCCAGAGAGACTTCAAAGGCCTCCCACAGTAGGCACTCAGTAATGAGCCCTGAAGGGCAGCCTGTGCCTGGAGCAGAAATGAGCATACATGTGCCTGCTTCATTCGTGCCAGGTTACCTTAGCTTGGAGCCCAGGGTGTTTCCAGACTGCCTGGCTGCAAAACACACACCTGATGCTGCCTCTCTGAGCATCTCTGTGTTAGCCTGCTCAGGTCAATGGCCTGACTGCTCAGAATGTGCCCCAGCAGAGCTGGCAGAGGGTGGTTTTTGTCACAGTCCCCTGAGATGAAAAGAAGCATCTTTCAGCTGTAAAGATGGAAGAGAAATTATTCTCAAAGCCCAAGCTACTCTGGAAATAAAAAAAGAAGATGGATTTGTTCTTTATAATTTTAACAATTGTAATTTTCATTTTTTTCTAAACTAGAAGATAATATATATGCAGATTTATAAACAAAATAAATGAAAAAAATGCACAAATAAACCATCTTATTCTCTTTTCTTTCTCCTTATTACTAACATTATTATTCTCTTCTTATTTTCGTTCTACATGTCTGTGTGGAATTTCTTGAAGTGTTACTGATAAAGCTCCTGAAAGGCTTAGAAGAAGTAAAAAACTTAATTGGAAATCTGCTTGCTGTTCCAACTCAGCAGCATTCTTCAGAAGGAGACTTTTCCTTGTTAATGCTAATGCTTGAATAGAAATCTTTTGTCATCTGTGGCTGCTTGGAGCTGGCATCCTTTTATCCAGGAGCACTGGGAGCAGGTCTTACACTTTACCCTGAAACTGTTTAGGAAGTAGTTCAGTCTATTGATTGTTGAAGGAAAATATTTCACAAGATAACTGGAGTTTGTGGGCGATATGAAAAACCATGTAGAATTACAGGAAGCCTTCTGCCGAGGAGAACAGCTTTGAGTTATGCTGGGAAATTATCTGACAGCTGGTAAATATCACTTCTATATGACACATTGTTCTACCTTTATTAAAGCAAGAAGTCTGGAAAATTGCTTAAAGCCTGGGATAGCAAAAAGCCCCAAAAAAGCAGGGAAAATTAAAATATCTTTAAAGAGTCTCTTTTTCCAAGGTATTACCATGAGGATGCTTACTGTCAATTACTACCTCTGCTTTCTGACAAGATGCAAAGTATTTCTTGGTATTACTTAACTAATTCTGTGCAGTGCAGTTTTTTAAAGAATTAAAATGCAATAGCAGAAGCAATTAATATCTGCTCTGGTTTTTATGTTGGTGCACGCTGACTTGAGTTTAATTCAAATTTTTTTCCTGATTTTGTGTACTTTACCGAGCTGTTCTATCCAGTTACCTCTGATATGCACAGCAGCCTGTTCCAAAAATACCATATTTCTTGTGAGCTTCAGTAGTAAGAGAAAATCAGATTTCACTCCATTTACCTGAGGAAAAAATCAGTTCTTCTAAAACAGTGTTTCTACTGGTCAAAAGAGCAATCATCATTTTCTGAAAGCAAAAAGTAATAAGCCCCTCATCTTCCAGGGTTTTGTTCTGCTGGTGGTGGTTTTTTCTTTTTGTCCTGCAACACATCACAGCCCTTTAATGTAATTTTGTTTTCTTCATTTTAATCAGTTTATCCTTTAACTACAAGATTTCTCTGCCTGCCTGTCATTTCCCTTTAGCTTTTAGACAAAATTATTACAAAGTAGGAAAACCAAAAGAAAAACAGACCAAACCAAAAAGTTGGATTTCCAGTTAAGTCTCTAAACAAGACCATCTCAAAATGAGAACATCCTGCTGGGGATATTTCTGTTTTGGAAGAGAATTCTTCCTTAAAGATAAATGTCTAGTTTTTTGTTTAGTTTGGTCACTGTCACTGGCAGGAGATCATCCTACCCTGTATATCCGTTTTTCATGTAATGCATTATGTAGTGAGCAGCATTTGAGTTTTATTGGGTAACACGGGTGCTCCTAAGATTGTTCTTTCTCTTTGGTGAGTGCTCTTTTCTTTCTCCTTGTGACCTGTCATGAGTGATGTGTAGCAGACTTACAGAATTTAGGAGCTTTCAGATGCTGGCAAAGCAGAGTGTCTCCCTGAAAATTAACCTAATTTCCTGAGCTTGGCATTGCAGCAGGAACACAAGGCTGGGACACAAGAGAACGAGAAGTGCTCTCTTGCCTCTCACTCTCTTCAGGTCCTTGCTGGCATCATGAGTTTTGCACATACACACGAATCGCATAAACCCATTACACAAACAGGCAGACAAATGAACAAACACCGAAAGGAACATTAGAAATAAAACACCAAAGCCTTGTTCAAGCCACTTAGGCAAGATGTAGCTTTCTATCAAAGCTTGTGCTCAGTTTTTAATGGATCAGAATCCTCATGAAAATACTGGATTTTCTGACACCAGAGTTAAACTCCTGTGAAAAATTGTCCTCTACTGGTGAGGGTTGATTTCCTACCTAAAGCCCAATTATAAAACAGCAATATGGAAAAGGACTACTTTTGCCAGGCTAATTTTTTTAATAGGGTAAGAGATAGAGTGCAATTTGTTTAAATACCACGACTATCTTGAACTGAAGCTCAGCCTTTTAGTTCAAGAAATGGCTTGTGATGTGCTTGAGATTTTTCAGTACTTAGATGGCTCGTTCTTTGGCATTAAGCAAATGACTAGCACACTGAGGAGTGAGCTGGCAAGGAGTTAAAAATCTGAATGTGAAAGATAATCTCTTTTGAAAATGCCAGGGACATCAAGGTGTTGCTTGTCCCATTTGATCAAGATTAAAGATCCCATGTTCCTCACAGCAGAAGCTAAACTCATCAAAGAGGCAAGGTTTTGTAGGCAACTCTCAGCAGGGTGTTTGTTTTCAATGTATAATGGTACAGCTAGTAGGAGTCTTCTTCAAAGAGTTGTCTGATTTAAATCCCTGATGGGAATGGACACCCATGGACTGGGGTAAGATTGTCTCTTAGGTGAAAAAAGTGGTGCTCTCTTAGTTTTCAAGCAAATCTCTCCAAAGACTGAAGCCTCTGATATTCCTGTGGATAATTTTGGTAATAGTTTAGCATACTGTCCTATGCAACACTCTTCAGGACTCAAATTCTCTTCTCCTTTTTTTATGGATACATCTCATGAGCAAGTGTTTCAAAATTATCTCTTTATTGAATTGGAGTAGATGAATTTTTTTTAGAATTGTGTGTTTTCTCTCAGCTTCTGCCTTAGTGTTATCACAGAATCCTAAAATATCCGTGAGTTGGAAGGGACCCACAAAAATCACCAAATTCCAACTCTTGGCCCTGCACAGGGCACCCCAAGAATCACCCCACATGCCCGAGAGCATTGTCCAAGCACTTTTTGAACTCTTGCTGTGACCACTTCTCTGGGGAGCCTGTTCCAGTGCCCAGCCACCCTCTGGGTGAAGAACCTTTTTCTAATATCCAACTTAAGCCTCCACTGACCCAATTTAAGGTCCCTCCCTCGAGGGGATGCAGTCACCACAGAGCAGAGATCAGTGCCTGCCCCTCCTCTTCCCCTCACAGGAAGCTGGAACTGCACTGAGGTCTCCCCTCAGTCTCCTCCAGGCCGAGCACACCAAGAAACCTCAGTTGCTCCTCATCTGCAGCTTTCCCTCAATGCCCTTCATCATTTTTGTTGCTCTCCTTTGGATGCTTTTTAACAGCTTTATTTCTTCTGCAGCGTGCAAAACTGCACACAGGACAGGAGGTGAGGCTGCACAGCTTGGAGTAAAGCAGGACAGTCACCTCCTGTACTTATCAGAGAGCTGCTGGGTTTTATAAGACAATTAAAACAATTATAGTAAACCATTCATCATTTCGGTATTGGTTATAGCTCTTGGATGAAAGAGGGCAAGTGGCAGTATTTGGGGACAGGCAGTTTGCATGGTCAGTACTAAGATATTGGATACTGTCAAAATCATCTCTGAAATGATGGATTGTGCTGTCCCTTAAAAAGATTTTAGCTGCATGTTGGTCTTTATTTGTCTTCAGAAAAATGCTGGCCCTTAGAAGAATCATTTCATTTTTGACATCCTGCAAAAAACTGTGTGACTCAACAGAGTGAAATGCCCTGCAGATACCATATCCATCAGCAACTCTTCATTAGTTCAATAGTACACAACACACAGTTCACATCAAATTAATTCTGCCCATTAGGTAGAAATCTAGAAATCTCAGCTCACAAAAAGTTGGATTGGGAGAAATCTTGTTTCCACTGTGGTCAAAACAGATCTTCTTTCTCTCCTGGTTGTGACAAAATTTCATCTTACACCTCTGTGACCAGGTAGTATTAGACAACATCTTTCTCCAGATTAAAATGAAGCAACACAGGCATGCTTCCCCAGAGATCCTCAGAGATAGGAAAATTTTTAATCTTGTGAGAAGCCTGCAACATTATAAAACAGCTATCTCTCTTGATCAAGTCCTCCACAGAAATTAGTGGAAATTTTTGACTGAAATTCACTTTGTAAAGATTTTATCCTGAAATAAATTTTATACAAATACTAATAATAAATTTCTTTGACACTTCCCTTGGACTAGTAACTTTACACAGGCAGGAAAAGCCTTGACTTGGCAGAACTTTCATCTTATAACTTCTACCCAGGAACTTTCACTTCTATGATGATTATAAAAATTACCATCCAGAGCTTTCATCTTGTCTCTGCTTCATTCCCTCATGTTACTAGCAGTAATTACAGGAAAGTCTTCTGTAGCATTTTAGGGAAGCCCTTGAGGCTGATTTACTGAGATTTTGGGAATCTCTTTGCTTTCATAGCCTTCAGCTGGAGGTGCTAGAGCTCAGCACTACCAAAAATCATGCTAGGTTCTCCATAATCAAATGCTACTGGAAATGGTTTGCATTTTCCTGTTATCTATCAACTTAAGGGAATAATAAAATATATTACCAACTGATTCAGCTCCAGTACACTAAAAACTCTCTACTGCATCATATTCAGCACACTTCTGGGCTGAAGCATGCCAGCTGCTTCAGAGTATTTAGCAGAATTACGCCTTATCAAAGGGTAGGAAATAGAGTATGGTATCCCATTGCAACGCCAGATAGAATTTTACATATTGGAATTTAATTACCCAAGTTGTATTAGGATAGCAGTTCTCTATCTGCTTCAATCCAGCTCATTATCGTTTTAGAGAATAGCACAATTGCTGGTAATTTGCTGCTGGTGATACCAATGGTCTCTAGAGGTAGTTTTATCCAGCCCTTGTAATGTTAAAAGAGAAAGGCCCCAAACCAAAACTGTTTAAAGGAAAAAAGTGAGGAATAAAAGAAAATCTGCTTTGAGGAATGCCTTTCACATGCCTTTAAATCAATCACTGAAAGACTTTGCAATAACACACAGCTGAGATGTAATATTTTACATATTTTACATTAATAATATTTTAATATTATTTTGTAGTATTGCAACAACAAATTTGAACTCCAAACTGAAAACGTCTAACAGTATTCATGGCTTTTGGAAGGAATTGAGTCTCTTTAAACTCTTAGCTTTCTGAGGATAGAGGAAATCACAGAGATGGGGTCATCTTTTAAAACCTGCAAAAGAGATTGATATGGGATCTGGACAGTGATCAGTCAGTCAGCAGGCACTACAGATCACTGGGCATGTTAAAGTAACCTTGGAGCAGATCCCCAGCCAGGAACTTTCACAGAAGTAGAAGCAAGAACATTTGCAACTTTTTTTCCTTTATTTTTTTTTCCACATTTATCAGTTTGCTCTGCTGCTGACAGTCAGGAAGTTCTTAAGAAACTGTCTCTGGTGGTGCAGTGGAATTTGCTGCTACAGTGATAATATCATAAGGGGGACTGACAGAATGCAACATCAATTATCTTTCCACAGTACACTGGCATCATTGCTGTCAGCTATCACTGCAGCATATTTGAAGCACGGACTTACAGTCCTACCTGAGCAAGGAAGGAGGCAGGAGAGGTAAATGAAAGTGAAAAGAGCACTGGAAGGTCAGACTATACATTTAATTTGTCTTTCACCTTCCTTAGTACCTTCTTTTTGGCAGCTCTTTACCCCTATCCTTTAAAGATTTTCTCATGACAATTGATTTTATAAAACTTTATTCAGATTTACATTTGATGGAAATGAAACAGGAAACAACAAATCTCCAGTGCCATTACACAGTAAAGTGGTCAAGGGGCTGCTGATCAGTTGTACAAAACTTGCTGAAACACAGTCTTGTGATTTAGTTATGGATCAGATTCTGTGTCTTTTACTTACTTTTCTCTTAGAGCTAGAGCTTGAAACATTATTTCATTCTGAGAAGAGCTAGTTTTCCTATCAGTCTTGCACATTGCTGCGGGTTTGCTCAGCAGCAGTTCACGTATTCCAACTGGGCTATTTGAAGAATAATGTCTTACTAAGCAGGAATCCCATGTATTTCCCCACAGCAACCCAGAGAGTAATGTACTGTTCACCATAAACTAAGTATATGTCATCAACATAATTTGAATTACTCTGCATATATCTACTTGAAACGACTGCTGGCAAGTGCATGAAAACAAAGACTAAGATTTCATTTGTCCTTTCTGCTTATACTTGTTAGTTGTCCCTGCTGTGACATCAGCAGCATCTTTGCTGCAACTAAAGTTAATGGCACAAACAGCATTGTAATTTCAAATAAAGATACAGCAGCAAGAGCAGATGCACATCCCTAAACCCCACATTCCCTAAAACCCCCCAGCTCTAGCACATGTATTTTGACTGTGAACAAAAAATCGTGCCAATACAGTGCAGAAGAAATAAGCACCAAACACATCCATTGTAGAAACCAAAAACCTCTAATCCACATACTTTCACGACAGTTATATGAGACATCTTTATAGGGAGGAACTGAAAGATTCAGCAATACTTTCTTTGCCTTAAGTAGTACTTCCTTAATACAGTGTAGTTTTCAGAACTGAATTGTCATTGGCATCTCTTTACATGTTTGTAGGAACATATTGTATATATCATTACTAAATGTTAGATCTGCTTTCTTGTTCCATTTCTACAATTCTAGAGAAAAAGATTAGGGAGTGACTTTTACTGTTCTGTTGAACAGGAGCCTAAATATGTGTAAGATCTCTTCTTCTGCTTTTCCCAGGTTATTCAGGCTTTTACAGAGTGAGGTGGCTGTGTGTGCTTTTTCCGTGTGACAGAGTGGTGGGGCATGCATGAATCTTGTCCCTGTGTCTTCTCTAGCCAGGAAATGCTGTCATGTACTGTCATTGTATATCAGTAGTGAATAATTACAGCTTCTTCCCCCTGAAAAGGAAAAAATAAAATTGGGGTGGCAGAAAAATGAATGGCAAACCTACCTGCCAACTTACAGATATTGAGGTTTACTAGTTCCTGCTTTTCCATGTATAGTTCACTTTCCCGTGTACAGCTGCACAATTTATCCTGTCTGCCTCTCAATGTCTGCTTCTCCATTCACATATCCATAACCTCAGAAATATTTACAAGTATGAAGTCTCCAGAAATAATCCTGTCCCTTGGAGTGACTTTTTTCCTTTTTTTTTTTTTTTGTAATTATCATTCAGTCAAAAATAAAGGAAAAAAAAATATACAAGCACAGCTTAAACAGATTGCCTTTGCACAGGCACTGAAAAATTAAGAATGCTAGGTTACAAATCAGTAGGGGAGATGAGTTCCAAAAGAGATGCCTATTTGTTCAAAATGTCCTGCTATCACTCCTGAGTGAAGCAAGCTTAAAACTCTTGTCAAGAATATATCACCACACATTTTAATCACCACACTGGTCAGCTGTTTGCATAAAATAATAATGTGGCATTTAGTCTTTCTGTGAACCTGTCTGTAAAATGTATAGCATGTTTTAAAATTCATATAATACCTTGGAGGAGTTTTGTAAGGCTAGGCTAATTAGTGTCAAGCAGTCATCTGAAATTTGCTCTTTAAGCTAAATTAATTTATCTGAACCTTCATAGAAAGAAGATTTCTTAATACTTTTCCCTAAAGGTCCTATAGCCATCACGCTGACCATTTATTATTTATACATCAAACCCAAAGTGAAGGAGAATAATGGGCAGACCAGAAAGCTTGAAAATAATAGGTTGCAAGAGAGGTCTCATTAGAGGCACCAAAGTGAAGTACCGAGAAAGAAAGAACAGTTTATGACACTGTGCTTGCACATTTGCACTCTGCTTGGAAACGTTAGAAAAATTTCTAATATCACCATGATCACCATAGATACACTCTTCCTTGGACACCATGTGATTTGAGGCCAGAAAGACAATCCAGATTCTGCTCATCTTTGAGAAATACTGAGGCATCTCCTTCTAGAAATCTTTCTTGGCCAACCAGAATACATTTCTCACATCATTACTCACTTTCCTCCACATCATGGCAAAACAAAGCAGCTACCAAAAAAAGATTGTTAGGACTTAAAAAAAATCACAGATTTTGTAATTCCTGATGGAGGTCTCCACCTTGATACTCTGATACAGAAGGTGCTGACTATGGAAGGTGTAGAGTGACTGATTTACCAGATGCTGGAAGGAAAGGCGTGTGTGACCTCTTACCCATGTGTATTAAAGTGTGCAATGGTGGGAAAGGGGTACTGAAAAGGGGTACTAAAAAGGAGGAAAGGACTTTTCCTGTCATAGAAGAAATGCTAAAGGATTCAGCAATCTGCTATTCGGCGCTCTGAGGATGAAGAGGAACACTGGAAGCAGCGCTGTCTTCCTGAGTTCATGGTTCGACACCATGGATCTCCAGGTGGGTCAAGATTATAGAGATACACCAACCTGGAGGACTCCATGCTGTTGAGCTGTTCATAAGCAGCGGAAGCCAATAAACTCCTCTCAACTACCAGGTTATTTTCCCTGTCTGCCTCTGGAGCTCTTCTGACTGCATTGTTTGTGCTCACTTTGGAGGAAATTACCCGTGGAGAAAACCCAAAACCTTCCACAACTGAGGAGACGGAGCAAACCATCTCTCTGTTGGGGACTAAAGCACAGTCAATACTGAAACACAGCTAAAGAGGTTTCCAGGCTGTTATCAAGCAAGTGCATGTGCGTGCACATGTCTGAAGTGGATTTTCTTCCATCTTGCTGTAAATGCTGCAAACTTCATTTTTTTTGTCACAGGGAGAGGTGAATGAGCAGATGATGTTCTCTGTGAAACCATTAAAATAGTAAGTGGGTAAATATCTAAAGGAAAGAAAT
Organism: Poecile atricapillus; assembly: GCF_030490865.1. Taxonomy (NCBI): domain Eukaryota; kingdom Metazoa; phylum Chordata; class Aves; order Passeriformes; family Paridae; genus Poecile; species Poecile atricapillus. The sequence continues at coordinate 18,755,838 of NC_081289.1, read as the reverse complement.
CAGGCATGTTCTGAAGGGGTATGACTACACTGTCAAAAATGTATGGGTATGAGACCATTCTCCAACTCATGTGGATGGATGCCTTCCACCCTCAGTGAAAACCTGCAGTGGTGGTAGCAGTTCTGAATTCAGTTCATTTATGATTCTTCTGAGAGAGGAGCCTGAGCCCATTCCCAACCTCTGCACAAACCCAAATCTCGTTTAAATATTTCAGGCAGAGCAGGTTGTGCAGTATTCCAGGCAGAGCATGTAACTCTGCCACTGCATCAGCACATAGGGACAGTTTTTTCCTTTTCCCTGGAAAACTGAGCTATTAATACCAGTGAGGATGGAAAGCTTTGAAGACATGGGGAACAGCACCCTTACATCTCTTTTTTGAGCTCACTTTACACCTGGAAGTGTAGACATACCTGTAGAGGATCATGTCTTCTGCATGATAGTATGTGTTTATGTACATTGATGTAATTCAGTATCGAGACCTCTGGGGTTCACTTGGGTAAAGACAAGCTGTGTCATTCTGGGAGAAGGAAATTACCTTGGAGCAGAAGACAGCTGCTCAGGTTGAAGACCTTGTGGCTGTTGGGACACCCACTTTTTGCAAGGCTCTTCAAGGATATTGGCAATGAATTGTTGCAAACCAGGAATTTTTTGCTCTCAGGAATTGTCAGTGGTAAAACTTTTTCCAGTAAGAAGCTTCCACTTCTTACTGGACTTACATTCTGTGTTTAGTATACAGGATTTCTAATTGAGAGTAGAATAGGAGGTTGGACATGAGCAAGAACTCTGTAATGGGGGATCATCCTTATGCATGCTTCACTGAAATGTGATTTAAATATATCTGGTCTGCCACTGACGAGCAATTGAGAATTGATGGGATTTTCAGAGAGCTCTTTTGCTTTCCGTGAATCATTTCTCTTTTCCTTGGGGAAAAAGAAAGGAAAAGAGATTAAGAGAGTGAAAGAGTTCTTTGGGAGATAAAATGACTTTCAGAAACAAACAATGCACCTGTATTACACAGTATAGATTGTGACCGTGTGGCTGTGAGTTACATGGAATTACGAGTTCCCTTGCTCTCTGTTTCACCAGGGCTGTTTCACCTGTATAAATCGACACAGGACCCACAGCTGAGGGGCTGTTTGTTTCACCCTTTCCCCTGAGCCCTTAGAGCTGCTGCTAATGGCTGAGAACAGGGGGGAAGTGATAACCAGGGAGAGTGGAGGCAGTGTATTACTCACTTCCCAGTGCCCTATTATCACACTGCTGAGCTGGCTCGGGGGACACAGCCCTCTCCAAAGCAATCTGCAGTAGAGCCATTTGCCTCCAGCAGACAGAGAGCAAGAGAGCACACGGGGTGTGACTTCTGTACTGCTTATCTAATGTCGTGAAAGAAACTTTTTGGACTCCAAAGTGGCCAGGAGTCACCAGATCTTGTTACTAAGCAAAACCGGTTTGAATCAGGAAGAAATGAATGCTGCCGCTCATTCAAAAGGGTTCTGTGATGTAGCATGTTAAATTTTGGCTGTGTGAGTGGATTATACTCAAGCAGATCACTGATGTTTTTGAAAACAATGTTCGCCCAGTAATGCATTCATTCATTGTCCTCAAACAACTCCTGGGGTAGAGTGGGACCTTGTTGAGGCCGAGGGGCTCTGAACTGTCTATACCGATCTGTCTGGACATGCCCTTAGAGAGTAGGGTGTAGTCATTGTCACTGGTTTTCCCTTGTCTTCAGAACAATAAAATATGTTCCTTTTCCCTCAGGTTCCCTTAAGCAACTCTGGACCATTTTTTATGGGTTTAGGGCTTTTGTCCCCATGTTTATGGCTCTTATTTTTAGACTGTGACTGGTGCTGAATTACAGTACACCATGGCAGCTGCTTATTCACATGTTTGTAGCTGTAGCTTTGACTTCAGTTGCTCCCTGTCTCATTGCAGCATCTCTTAAAAATGCAAACATGCTTAAAAAAGTAGATTATATTTTGAACCAAAGTGAAAAAACAAGCCCAGTTTTCTTTGTTTATGAAATTTCATGGCATATGGATGTTTGCTAGCAGGGTAACTAATCCCAGCTGGTGTGTTCAGTTTGCAAAGTGTAAAGTGTACTGCAAACTGGCTAATCAAGTTGTCCTTTTCAACCTGCTGATTTCATAAGAGTTATAAATCCATCCTTCCCATTCTGGTGTGGCTGGATAAACAATGTAGCAGCTATTTGAATCTGGGTACCACAAGCTGCAAAAACAATCCATCAGACTAATCCAGTTTAATATTGCACCGGGCAGGGTTTCTAAATCTGTTCAGCATAGTGCACCTCAGTATGAGCTGGAATTTGCCTTTTCCTTTCCCTTCTTTGGACATTCACACATGGAAAGAAAAAGGAGTAGGGGCAAGTGAAGGAATTCTCATCTTCTAGCATGTAAGCTAAGAGAGTGTAGGTTTTAAGTTGTGCCACCTTCAGCACAGCAAGGGTTTCTGTCTTCCCTCACTAGTAGCACAAGCCACTATCATATATAGGACATATATAGGACACTAGACAGCAACAACCTTTATTTTAGTGTTAAGGTTTCATTGGGCTCCTTTGTGATTCCTTTCTACAAACAGATATGGAATTATCTTCACCTCAACCCCGTAGATCTCCACAGATCAGTCTTGCGAAAATCATTCCTCAACAAGCATCTTTTAAAATGAAACATTTGGGTTGTTCTCAATTCCTTCCAGATGCTGGAATGTTTTGATTTTGATTGAAAGCTTACTTTCTTTCAAAATATTAGATGCTATCATAACCTGATTAACAGGACTGGTATTTTAAGGGAGAAAAACAAAATAAAAAGGACCCCAAACACATGAGGTATTTAAATTACAAGATCTGTCAGTACTAGATTTTGCATCTGATTTATAAAGGCTTTTAGGTTGGCTTTTGCTATTTTTGGGAGGGGTCTTCCTGGTACATTATTATTGTCATTTTTATAAAAACAAAACGAAACCCAAAAAACAGTCAAAATCACAAAGCAAAACACAGCAACCAAAAACTACAGATCAGAATTTCATCTTGTTAATCAATATTATTTTATTGGACAAGGAAATTAACAACTGAAGGATTTCAGTAAGATGAAAGCCAGTTTTAAATCTGAATAGAAGCCGTTCACGAGTTGGATTGTTGCTCTCCTTTTCTTTTTATAGTTGCTTGAAGGATGTAGCCATCTCATTGCTTTGTTTTCTGCTCAGAGAACAGAAGCTGTGACCATCCTGCTTGTACCTTCCTACCCCTAATTACAACACCTGTGGCACAGATTCCTTCTTTGAGGGCTCGGTGACAGGAGAGATGCTGCACCAAATTCCCAGATAATATCAGGCTGCTTGTGTCAACACTGCTTGTCGTCCTCTTGAAGGCAACAGGATGAGCTTTCTTGTTTTCTGCATCAAAGATCTTCATTATAAGGCACTCCTCAGCAGGTGCTTTTGATGGGCTGTGGTGGAACAATGCCATTAATGGTGTTGTGAAGGAACAGCAGAGCACAAATCTACACAGCTAATGTAGCCTCAGCCTAAAGTGTGAAAAAGACTTCTTGATCCACATTATGTATGTGTCCTTGAAGATTTCTGCTTCGTTTCCTGACCAAGATTTTCTATTGTTAGCATTGCACAGCCATTACAATCTGGAAGAATGAGCTGTGCTCTGATCTGGTGTGCACTGTCAGCAGAATTGTCAGCTCTGCCTTCGTCACTGCACTTTTATTATAGGAGGGTCTAGGCACAAGGCTGGGTTTGCAGGCCTTGTAGACATCAGATTGACTCTTTATTTGTGCACTGAGCTAATATGACAGAGAGATCTACACGAGGCAGCAAACATGAGCTAGAACCCTACTTGGTACTTTCACAGCGTGGTTTTTGTGGTTACCACCAATCTTTGCAGTGAGGATAAAAAAATCCCATTATTACCCTTTTTTTGTTTTCAGAACTCCCTTCCAGCTCATTTCCACCAACTGTGAGTTCTGTCTCACACACATAATGGAGAGAAGGAAATAATACCTTTAGCTTGAAAGCTTTCTAATCACAGGCTAGAGGACTGACATTTTACCTAACAATAGCCAAAGAGATCTATGTGCTTTAAGAGCCCTTTCTAATGCCAAGGAAAATGAATAATAGCTTTACTACTTAGTAAGCACTGAGAATTCCATGGCACATTTGTGATGATGTTTCTTTTCTTGCAGTGGGATGGTTCACAAGTGAAATTTACTCCAGTTCAGTACTGGGGGTGGGATTCCTCCCAGTTAGGTTTCAAAACCCAGTTACAACCTTCTTGTCTACCAGGTCTGCCTAGTGCTCCTCTGCAGTAAAGTTCTACTATGAGAATAAGGAAGAGGGGGAAGACTCCCTTCTGGATTCCCTTCTCTGTGATGTTCTTTGCTGTAGAAGGACTCTAGATAGCTTTGTTAAGGTACCTAAATTTCAGAAAACTAAAATTAGGCAAAGAGTATCCCATGGAAGGAAAAGGAAAATCACTTCTGAAGTCTGTTTTGCCTGCTGTTTCCTATTTCCAGCCTCAAAACCCAATGAACCTTTGTTTCAACCAGAAAGGGGTACCTTCCTACAGCCTTTGATATAAAGCTTCTGATCAAATATGAAGAACAAGGAACAAAGGGTGAAATACCCCAGTGACAGAGACCTGGTGCCCCTTTCCCTTGGTACCTGAAAGAAGAGATTTCGCTTGCTCTTCTTCTCCCTTGCCACCTGCTTTGTAGAGACTTCAGATTTTTTCTGTGGTTATTGGGAGCAGACCCATTGATTTCAACAGGATTTTTATCAGCAGGTGTGTCTGTGCTGAACTTGTTATGCATTTACAGAGTGCCAATCATTTCAGTAGCCTCTGCTTTTGAAAAAGAAAGTATCTGTGACCTGGGACCCTGAGCCCTGAACATACCCTCACCCCCAGCACAATATTTGTAATGCTCTGCCTTAGTTGTAAGGTACAGAGCTAGCTACTTCTGTAGATTAGGGGTTTTTCTAACAAATACAGGTAAAGTTGCCATATCTAATTCCTATTTAATTCATGGTGCCAGGAGAGGAGGATTCAAAGTTCCCATGAAAATTCCCCTTGTACTAGATACTGAATAAACAGTGAGTTCAGACTTAGCTCCAGACAGCTTGATTCTTGAAGTTTCATAAATAAATTATTTTCAGAAAAGAGTAGATAACCATGGCTCCACAAATTTACTGCTATCAATGACCTTAGTCCTTCTTTCCAACATTATATTATTTGTGTCTCTGCGATTTTTAATGTGAAAACTTGGCTTCTGGAATGGGAAAAAAAGTTTTGAGGTTTTTGTTGTTGCTCTTGTTGTTTTGTGAGGGTTTTTTTCTTCTTTTTTTGAACTCATTTTACTTTCTAAAACTACAACATGCTGCACTTTTTATCAATTACTATTATATTTACCAATGTATAAAACTCTCTGATGTGTCAAACAACTGATTTTCCCAGCAGAGAAATTTAATTCCAAATTACTGAATTCCATATGAATATTTTATTTTGGTTGCATATCAGTTTTAAAAAATCCATCCAAGCAAGATTTCAGGCAATGAAATTTTGATTTTTAGATTTATTTATTTTTTCTGATGGCAGGCAACACAGCCAGGAAGTGAATAATGCTCTCCCTTTTTCAGTGTACAGTTTTCAAAATACCATTGTGTAGTTTCCTTTCCATCTATGCATTTTCTTGAATCAGCCACAACTTGCATCAGTATTAAGATTTCAGATTGCTCTGTGTAGTTTTAGGTTATCTCAAAATTAAATTGCTGTAATATAAAACACTGCAGAATCACTAAATCTTACAAAATTAGTTTTTCTGCATAGCCCAGAACAGGGGAGCTGCATGTGGCAAAGCCAGACAGATTTTAAATTATAGTGTAGTTAAGTTCCATGCATTTTCTTAATGTACACAGTAAGAATTACTGGGGCTAACAGCTTCTGTCCTGCTGTGAAGGATTGCTTTGAACTGCTAATTCTCCTGTTAGCCTTTCCAAAATGGACATACATTTGAAAGTAATGCCCAGTTGAATATGTTTTCAGATGTTCTGTCAGCAAAGAACTGAATCCTAAAAAATGAAAGTACTAAGCAGGTTTGTTTTGCTCTGAGGTCACTCACCTCTGTTGCCCTATCCTGTAGCATTTTATAAGTATTGGAAGCTGGAATCTGATTTCAGATTCCAAAGATCTGTGCAGGAAGTTTTACCCCACTTTTTTTTTATTCTTTGACCCATTTAATTCTTCATTTGATCTTGGCAGAATTATTAAGGGAGCCCAATAGAAGTATGAAGTGACTTGATTTAGAAAACATACATAGATAAATGCTTGCATTTTTAGATTGTATGTAAAGACAAATGACTGTAAATAGAAATCACATTAAGTCAAAAGGCATTTTATCTTTAGTAAGCTCTAATGTCAGCGCCTCAGCAAGTGTTACGTGACACAGCTTCATTACAGTCAGTAGAAGGACAATTTGGTATAGCCATAATATTTCCAGCAGCTCAGAAATTCTCTGCCCTGTGCAGAGAATTCTTCTTCTATTTGAATGCAGGTTATTTAGCTTACCTTTTAGAAGGTGCATGAAAGTAACTTCCTCAAATTGTGCCAATATGGATAAAAAAATTCAATTGCACCCATGCAGGAATGTGGTTTTTTTCCCCTCTCTCCTTACTTTTACAGCCAAAACCACCACCACACCATCTGAGGGTCTTTTACCACTAATGGCTCCAATTTATTCTTTCTGAGCTCATTCCAGAATTTTCAAGACAGAGAGGTGCATGCCGATCGTGTTACATAGCTACACTGAAATGATGAAAGAGATCTCTTTGCTTCTTCCCACAGGTTCAGGTGTTGTATGAGAGGATCCCCTTCCTCGTATGGAAGAATTACTATTTATTTTATATAACTTAGCCCGCTCTGATACCGAGTGGTGCTGCTGTTCTGTGCACTCATAGACATTCCCTTCACTGAAATAATGTGTCACTTTGCCAGCCATCCTTCAGAATGCCAAACAAGCTCAATAAGGTAAAGGTGAAAATAGCAGAGAGTAAAAATGGAAAAGAGCTATCAAACCACCCACTGGTGTATGCCCTCTCTTCAGGGTTTTTCTGCAAGCCTTGTAATGGTGTGATGATTAGACATTTTAAAAATGACACCAGAAAGTGCGAGAAGGGGGTCTGTGATGTTTTTACCCTTAGTCCATGGAAGCAGTATGGATGATATCTTGATTATCCTTGATAGGTATCTGTATATCCTGATATTAAAGACCCTCACAGATGGAGATACTGCAAAATTCTGTTGGTACACTGATCCAGCATTTAACTCTCTTGTTAGCTAGAACCTTTACCTAATTAGGAATCAAAATCTCTTTTTTCTGCAGGCCAAAGTAATTATTCCTTGTGCTATTGCTTATGAGGGTGGAGAACAGTTTCTCATCCTTTGAAACAGCCTTCTGAAATTCAAACTTCTCTAGAACGAAAAAAATTCAGTTTCCCAATTTTGACTCTATTGCAGGAGTTCTTGACCTCTGATCAGTTTAATTCTACTGCCCTGGACCCCTGATAATACATTTGTGAATTTCTGAAGGTGGTGTTCTAAATAGAATGTAGCATTCCAGCTGAGTACTCATTATTGTAAGGTGCCAAAATAATTATTTTCCTCAACTTGCAGATTTGCACATTCCATAATCATATTTATCTTTTCATAGCAACACTGTATATTGGATCTTACTGATATGAAGATATTTTCCACAAGAAGAATAGTCTCTATTTTGTGTTTGCCTACCTAATTTCCACTTCCTCCATGTAGGATTTTGTTCTTGCCTTTACCAAATTTTAATTTCCGATTTAATTTTTTTCCCAGTGTACCGGATCACTTGAGATTCTCATTCTTATGCTAGTTGCTTATCATTCATACCCACACATTAACGTTGGCAAAGTTTGTGGGTGAGCAGGATTCTTTTTAAATTAGATTATCAGTCTTGTGGAACTACGCAAACTTGTGTGGTTTGTCTGCACCTGGTCCATTGAGGGAAATGTGCTCACCCATGGTGTGATATCAGCACAGCTGCTGCTTTTGGGTTGGTAAATCAGCTTTCTAAAGAAAGTTTTCATTAATACTGTTCCTTGATATCCATCTAGTGGTATAACACACTACCTAGTCACTTTTCCTTATTGCTGAAACCTCTCTAAATATATTATTTTTTCTCATTTTCATTGTAAATTAATACTCTGACAATTTTTCTTCAAATGTCACAATTGATAGAGCTTTACTCCTGCTCTGCTTCCAAATCTCCTGAGCACTCAATTCACAAAAATATCTTCTTGAACAAAAAGTTTAAAAATACACTTAAGACTAATCATGAGTTTCAATTCGAAATTACAGCATCATATTTCACAGCTAAGAGGAAAAATCTCTTCCCCTTCTCTCATTCCTGCACTCACGAGGACATATGACAAAAAGAGACACTGTGCAGTGTCTTCCATCAACATTCTGGCCACTGATAATACAGAAATATTCCTAAAATCTGATATTTCATCCTAAGATTTTTCTGAGTAAGTGCCTGCTTAAGTGCTTTCCCAAATCAGAGCTCAAGCTAATTTGTATTATTTTCCATCTGCTCCATTATTTCTCATAATATATTCATATTGTTTCATTTCTAAGCTGTTTATGTTCTTGAATTAATGAATATGTTAAATAAAATTAAATCAAACAGCTCTCCCAGTAGCCACATTAGAGGATATCACCCTCCAGATCAGACATATCACAGAACTGTTATCTTTATTTGCAATCTCTTGTTTTTCCTTAGTTCACAGACAGTAGTGTTCCTATTTAAGTCAGATGGGGGTTCTGGGGAAAGCAACATTTCATGGAAATCTACATTACATACTTTAATATAATATTACATCATTTTAGAAAATTATTTGATATTCTGTCTCCTAGAGCATTATCTGCAAAATTAATATGCAGATAGAACATATGATAGGGATGCAAATTAAAAAAAAAATCTATCTATCACACATTTTTATTTTTAGTACCTGTGGAACTGAGGGCTCTGGTACTCACAAAACACCCAGTGACCTTCCAGTGAAACCACAGGATGTTGATGCACATAATTCAGAGCTGGGTGAAAGCTTCTCAGTTGTGACCATGTCTTGCTGCCTCTAGCACAGAGGCAGGAGAAGGTGAAGCAAACAGGAATAAGGAGAGGGAGCCAGAGGGTGAGAGCCTGGGGAAAGCAGCTGCTGGTTTGGTCAGGAGCCATCCCTGCAGCAGTGCCTGCTCTGAGGTGCCTGCTGACAGCAGAGGGGCAATGCCAGAGCTGGGGGGTGGCAAAAGCAAGGCAGCAGCACCTGAGCTGTGTCTGCTCCTCCTACACTGCCCACAGCGGGGGGCTCTGCCCGTCCCACGACTTGTCTCCAAGACTACTGTGACCTAAGGCTTGTTAGATCTTTACTGAGCTGGTTAAAACAATGCCACTGCTTCGTGTAGGCAGGGAACCACCCAGATTCCAGCAGAGGAAACATCCAACTTTGCACACAGGTGGCAAAACACAGGCCCATGGTGGCTCTGCTGTGATGGGCTCTGGCACGCTGGGGACGTGCAGTCAACCCCATTTCACTGCCAACACCAGCCACCAGCCCTCAGCTCAGGCTGTGCAGGTGATAAGGCAGGGTACCAGGTCTATTTATAACTGCAACCTTTAGAGAGTTTATTTTCAGGACCAAGTGTGATAACACGGTGGGGCTGCAGCTCGTGGTGGCGGTGGTGGTGTAACACGGTGCAATAACGCAGTGTTTCCATGCCACGGCTCAGATCACTTACACACAGACAGCGCAGCACTGCTAAGTGCTCTGGGGGCAGTGTGCAGTCTCCTCTTATGAGCTACTGCCTGATATTCTTACACTACTACACTCAGTTTTGCCTAAAAGCATTAGGATGAGCAGAAGCATCCTGAAGTGCAGTGAGAAAGCAGGTTTTAATGGTATTTCAAGCCTCCCTCAATATCCTTTATCGAGGCTGGCTGCATACCTTCCCTAAGGTAGAATTTATGGTGATCTGAAGAAAGCAGATGAATGACAGAGCTCTGGTATTTGATTATGTGTCTGCAACATCAATTTTTTATCTTTAATTTTTTTTAGCTTGAAAAAAGTCTGAAGAAAAAATCTTTGGTCTTTATCAACAGGCTCAAACTTTTCTTGTTATATATGAAAAGAACAAGGATATTCATTAGTCTTAGGCTGCTTCCAACTATTGTGCATCCAGAAACCAATTGAAACTTCTGAAGCTTCAAATGTGGGTCATTCTTCACCAGCTACAACACCTGTACACATCCTGCAGGGAAAATCTGTGACATTTCTCTGTAAAAGCTTCAGAACATCTCATTTGCTTTTCCTTATGCCTTTCCTTCTCCCCATTCATTTTTCTCCCTTTTCCCTTGGTCTTCTTTCTGCTGTCCCTCTTTTTACTCCTCTATTTTCAGACACTTCCCATTGCCCTCAATCTTTTCTGCCAAGGTTTCAGTCCTGTGCAGTGGCTGGAGCAGATGTTCACACAGAAAGTTCTACATACAGATTGGAAACACCCAGCATGCTGGATGGGAGACTCTCTCAGCTGCCAGTGTTCAGCCAGGACTGGGCAGCTGCTCATTGCAATTCATTTCTGAGACCCCAGAGGCTCCCAGAGCCTCCAGTCTCTCTCCCTAATGGGCACCCAGCAAGGTACAAGCCAGGGGCCCCAGGATGCTGATGTGGGGTTTTGGTAATCAACAAACAGAAACCTCCAGAGGTGTAAATGCAGACTAAAGCTCCACTTGCTGCAGGAGGGCAAACCTGTGTTCAAACCCACCAGGCACTGCAGAAGCTTTCAACAGGAATGTTTTCACTTGGCAAGGAGATTTGTATTCATCAGGTGGCCTCTAAGAGCAGCAGCCCACTCTAATAAGTGTGCTGATAAAAGAGGTCTTGTCCCCAAAGGATGTCTGATTGGGACATGTCATTTCTCCTGTAAAAGATGATTAAAATAGTCAGACACTGATTGTCTTCTAACAACCTTAAGGTGACAGTCTTTTTTTAAAAAAAGTTAAAGAAATTACACTTATTCAAGGTTGGTCAGGACTGATGAAAGTTATTGGACTGATGACTCTGAGAAAAAAAGTCCTGTGCTTCACAGCACAGGCATTGTCAGTGCAGGAAAATATCACCTAGTTAGCAGCACTACATGACCAGCAAGGTTCAAACCTGCATGCAGGGACAGTCCTTAGAGTCAGAGTTAATGTGACTTCCAGTTCTCCTGTTCCAACTGGGATAGGAACCAATACCACCTCAGCTGCATATCCTTCAGTGTGTAACCTCCATACAGCCCTTTGGGCCAGGCATGACCATTGCAGCAGATAACCAGCGATTTAGTCCTGAGAGATTTCAGAACTGGGTGAGGAGTGAGCTGAGAGACAGCTGAATTATTTCTGGGAGCCTCCTCTTCACTGCACTGTGTGCCCCTGTCACCAGAGAGGAAGGGACCCTCTTGTCTCCTGCCTGGATGTTGTGGATGTCACTCACTGGAGACACAGGAGCAGGCACGGAGCTGGTGCTGCAGGAGGGTGCCCGCACTGTGGGGCTCAGGAGGAAAGGCCAGGGCAGCCAGCCCTCACATGCTTTTGCTAGAGACTGCAGCACCTCCACTCTGCCTTCACTCTGCCTTCACAAGCTGTGCCCTCAGAAATATGAACCAAATATGAAATGAGACCAAATGTGGAATCTGAGTGTTATTAAGTGGTAAAGAGTTAGGAAAAAAGACTAGAAAGCAGAGGAGAAAAATTCTTTACTGATTCTTCCACAGGAGACTGAGCTCAGTAGAACACAGCCCAACAGAAAATACCAAGTGTAAATAGTCATCCAACTGCTTATTTGAGCCATTCACTATAGTGTTAGAATTTAATTACCTAAAGACTAATAAGACAATAAATAGTTTACTATAATATCTTTCCTCACTTTAGTGGTTTTTTTGTTTGTTTGTTTGGTTGGTTGGTTGGTTGGTTTGTTTTTGTTTTGGTTGGGGTCTTTTTGTTGTGTTTGTTTGTTTGTTTTTGGTTTGTTTGTTTTTTTTCATTTCCACTGTCCAGGAAAGTTTTCATTATTCAGTTTTCAGGAGTGTGATGGGGAACTAATTCACCTCATGGTGAGGCTGTGAAGTGTTCAGGTAACAGTGACATGGAGCCTGTATAAAACAGACACCTATCTGTCTTCTGCTTCTTCCTTCTCATTTGCAGATTTCTCCCATTCCCAGTTAACGACTCTTTTTAGTTTCAGAAACCTAAATTCTGATTTACCCTCACTGTTCAGTCTCTGGGTTTTTTCATTGTTTGGTTGGTTGGTTTTTCCTTTCCAAATCTAGATACTTTTTTACTAAACTATTCTACCAGTGCAAATAGCAGGGACAATTTAGTGTTTGATGACTTATTGAATAATTTTCCTTTCATTCTTCCTCAGTGATGTTTTTATTTAATTCCTAATACTGTATCATTTTGAAACATATCTGGACATTAACCTGTAACTAAATTCTATACTTCAAAACTAAATTCTGTGCTTCAACATGTGTGGACCTTATGAAAGGATTTCTTTCTCAGACCTGCCACTTTTCTATTTTTAAGATGAGAAATTCACAGTTCACGTAATAATAAACATTTCCTTTCCTCTCCCTTTCAAAAGATTTCCTTGTCTTGTGCAACTTCATGAAACCAGAAGGATTGTCCCTTTGTTTTTGCTCCCGAATTTCAAAAATATACTTATTTATCTGCTCTTACTAGGTTTGACTGGACAAAAGATATTAAACTCCCATCTAAAATAAATACACTGTTTCTAGTGCTGCACTTTGATAACCATCTTCACCTTGAGCAAACCTCAGCAATTGCAACTGCATCTATTTATGACTGGGCATTACCAAGATTTCTGCTCCTATAACTGATGGATTTCCCCAGTTGCATACTGGAATTTTGCCAACAGACTTGGCAGAGAGCAAGGTTGCTACAACTGGCAGGAAAATCATAATGGAATTTAACAGAATTTCATTGTATTTATTATTAGACAAGTGAAGAGAAGAAAAATGGCAAACTATAATATCACTCACAATCTCTCAAACAGAAACAAACTTTTATATGAGATTTGGTTTCTCAGAATAGCATCATTCAAATTCTGTAATCAACTGTTCCTCAGTGACCTTTTTTCTTGAATTTTGTGCAGCCTTGAAACATTGGCATTGCTGGTGCAGAGAGTTTGCAACACGCTTGTCACTGCCAAGATATTTTGTCCCCTGTGCTTCCACACTAGGGGCTCAGCCTCACTCTCTTAATTCTTAAGCCAGAATCAGCAGTCAGGTTGTCACTCACATCACATTTACCTGCCTCTGGCAAGAAGACAAGAGCTATGTTTTCTTTGAAAAATTTCTACTGCAGTGTTGCCAAATCTTAATTAGCTGGGACAGACATGTTTCATTTGCTAAAACAAATGAGACTTCTAACGTCAGGTCAGGGCATACAGACTAAGGATAGGGAAAACAATGTAATTAGGTCTTTAATCACACAGGTTTCCAGAGGAAGGGGTCTGTGACCAGAAACACTAAGCTCAGTTATGTTTGGGAACCGCACATCCTCGTAGGGCATGGCTTAAGAGTGCCTCTTCCAGGCATCACTGCTTATTGGAAAGGAAATTGCTTTCCTCTTCGGAGCTGGTGTTGGTTGCAGCCACATTTTCTTTGATGACTTTTGGGGACACATATGGGGACAAAAGAATCAACAGTTTGCTTATAATGAAGCCTACCTCTATAAAATCATTTCTTCAGTTTTATATAAAGTATGACCCTGATGCTCAAATACAGTTGTCTCACCAGAGCACCACAGGGCAGGGCTTTGGCCAGAGGTGGCCGTCATGTGTGAACACAGCAGGGTTCCACATTCTGGAGGAAACCTCTCTGTAAAATTCATATGGAAGGAAAAAGCCAAAATTATGGTAGAAATTGCAAGCAGAAACCTGCTTGAAGTATGCCAACCCTGCTACCCACCATGATTTTAGGGAAAAACTGGCAACTGAGAGGATTTCACAAAGGTAAAGTGCTTGGGACAAGCTCTCCACTGCTAGAAATGTATTAAACAGGGTTCAGATGTGTCTCTATCTGTGTATTACATACTCAAGGATCCCTAACCATTAAATGTCCCCAGATTCATCTATTCTTTACCATCCTCTGTAGCAAAAGGCTGTAAGAAAAAATCATTTCCAAGTGTTTCCTTGCTTTTTGTGCGTAGCTTCTCCCTGCCTGACCAGCCCAGGTGTGCTTAAGCTATGACAGCTGAGAATCATTTCTTTTGGAAAAACAAGCTCCACAGGGTTTTCCACATGGTTTTCCACAGGCAAGGCATTCCTTCTTCACAGTTCTCTTTCACCCTTGTATTGTCTGAAAGGGGATTTCAAATATGCAGGCCTAACATGATAAACAAACTCCATAATTTGCATTATCAAAATCCTAAATTCTGCATTTTGGTGAAGATTTCAGAAGGAACAGAATAGAGGTATTTTCAATCCAATTCAATGGGCTATTTTCCTCCAAAGCTTTGCTTTGTCTGGTTGTTTTTCAAATATATATTAAAACAGAAGTGTATTTTTTGCCCTTGTAAACAAGAAAATTACATTAATTTAAAAAAAAAATCTTATGTATGTCTAGAACATTAAAATAAACTCTCCAATGACGACTTAAAATTACTTCAAAATACTTTTTGAATGTACACAATAATTCTGTAACAGAAATATCCAAGGTCTTTGTCTCTTCTTGCATTCTTCTGTTCTTCATGAGCAATGAATATTTCAATAAGCAGCCATTTATTGTAAGATAACGTTTCTTATAGTATGAATATCAATTATGTGGAAAAGTGACTAATACAATTATTTTTTCTGAAGACAAGATAACCAGAAAAATACACCTTAACTCTTGCTGACACTTAATAAATGCTTAAGCCTTCATAAAGCAGAACCAAATTTGACAATTGCTATAAACAGTGAAATTAACATGTATGCCTCTGTGAAATTGGCTGCATGACTCTTCTGTTTCCCAAACACTGTCAAGAATCCAGCTAATAAATTTTGTCTTCTTGACCAGATAGAGTCTCTGGCATTGTACTGAATTTTATTATTCAAGAAACTTTTGCAAGTATTGATTGTATTTTCCCCGACAAGCATGAAACCAGCCATAAAGAGTGATGCCAAATTGTCTTAAGAAATCAAACAGTCTGGAAGAGCAGCTCAATCTTTTGCATCTTTAATAAGCAGTGTAATCATGCAGAAATGCTTTTGACTTATAAAACACCTCTTAGTTAGGTTCTACAAATTTTCTTACATGTAAAGACATGCCCCAGGGTGCTTTAAAATGCAAACTCCATGTGGGAGATGGTGTGTTCTCCTTATGCTCTGTTATCTTCGTGGTTTCATTAATACCATGTGTCAATGTAAAATAATAGATTTTTGTATTGAATATATGATACAGAGGGTTTGATTTTTCATTCTTCTCCTCGGATTACACTCTGTGCTTTCTCTGTTCTGAAGAGCAGATAGATGTCTGTGCAGGGAGTGTTTGCTATGGACAAGCCATGCAGATGATTAACCTTGGCACTGTCCCATGTCTCTCAGTGTAAAATTTTCACTGAGCAGATTCGAAGTAAATCATCCAGCCCACTTCACTTAATAATGCCTCTTTAACATGCTCTGCAATTATATCATTTGTGCTGTTGAGCTTGGCCATTTTCCTTCTCAGCTATTCATTTCCCCCCAAGGAATGGCCAAGGGGGCAGTTTAGCAGGCATTTCCAGTGACATAAGTGGTTAAACGAGGCAATGAGTTATCTTGCTGACCACAGGATTTCTCTCTCTCATGGCAACCACTGCAGTCAGGTGTCATATTTGTTTCAGGAAGAATTCTTCTTCCATCATAGACCACCTGGGAAGATTGATAAAGCTGGTCCCTTCCCTGCAAATACAAAACAGAATTTTGTACAGACAAATTTGGACAGAGAGTTTCAGGTGTTATGGCCCTCTCTGTGGTTCCTCTGGTGTATCCACCCAGCCTCCAGAGAGCCCAGCAGCAACAGTCCAGAGTGCCCAACAGCTGGCAGAAGGCACCAGAGGGATGTCTCAGCTTATCCAGGAGTATCAGCCATCCATGGCTGCCCACTGGGCTTTGGTTTTAAAATTTCCAAATCCCTGACAGCAGATGGCAGAGAATTCCATGAGTCCAAACCTCAATTTTTTGCAAGATTCCTACACATTTTGATGAGTGCATTCTCTCCCCGTTCCTGCAGCAGGAGCTGTCAGCATGAGGTGGGACACAAAACTACTCTTACTTCACTCCATTCCAGTTCAGACTCCTGACACCTTAGGTCACTGGCAGACTCATGGTATTTTATCCTTGTGCTTAGCTGGTATTTCTTTTCTGTGGGAAAGAGGCTTTCCTTCCCATCCTTCTCTCCTTTACTGTTTTAGACGGTGTGGTCATTTAAAAAGTGAGTTTCTTATATAGCAAGGGTGCTCAAGCAGCTGTGACACTCTCAAACTACTAACACCTGACTTTGGGTTACTTAACTGCTGATTAATTTTTGCAATGCTCAGATTCAAAATATTTTGAAATTTACTGTTAGGTAAAGACTACATGCAATTCATAGCAAGACAAACTACCTTCTTGGACCAGGAATGCTGACAGGGATGCTGTTACCAACATTTTCCATGCAAACTGCAGTGAGGGGTTCTGGTAGGATGGTTCTCATACCAGATCACATTTGAAAAGGAGTAATACCTTGTGATTCACCATGCTTCTTTTCTGTGACTCCACAGAGTCACATAATAGCTCCATAATGTCAGCAGCTAGAATCATAGAGGGAAAATAGTTAGTATACATAGCAGGGTTCCTGAATCAAAGGCATCCTGGTCCATTAATAGTTTTTTGGCAGTTTCACTCCTGTAGAAACATTTGAAGGGTTCTAGTTCAGTTTTAGCACAGAATAAAAGTCAGTAAAAAGAATATCATAGCTGTCCCCAGACAGAATGTTTTCCTTCTGAGAAGTGAGATACATCATGCCAGATAAAGATCCTGTGTACAAAAAATGGATGCAGGTGAACTGAAATTCAGGAAGTTTTATCCTCTTTAGGTGGGTTCCCATCCTTTAAGCACGTGATTAAGTGCAGGATCAAGTACAAGCAGTGAGATAGTCAAAATATAACTTGGTTCTAGGGAGGCATTTCAGATAGCTGTAAAGAATGCCTTTATCAGTGCACAAAGTAACAGATATTGATAACAGAGCCAATGACTGGAAGTAGAAGGTTAAAAAAGAAGTGAAGAGGAAATTTAAAAGAGTTTAAGGATAAGCAGATACAAACAAACCAAAAGATCATGGAGTGGAGATCAAAATTTATTTTCCTGTGGTCTAAATCAAAGGGAAGCTGCATTGAAGAATATTAGGGCACAAACACAGCAGTGGCTAAGAAATCTCTAAATGTGTCATGGGATTACTCTTGAAACATATTATTACCTAGAGAGGTTGACAGGGTATTCCTTTAAACAGAAATAAAGATAGAAGAAATTAAATATGTAGGGAGGGCAATTTCACAAACAGGAAAGCTACGAACATGCTCAAACCTGGGTTCCAAGCTGTACTTTGTTGTAGACTTCCTAGGCTTTCCTTTGGAAAATTTATGCACAAAATTTCCTTATTTTTATTTTAATTTACACCACTTGTGAAAAAGATTGGTGTCCTCACTGTTTATACTGAAAGGGAGTTTCTCAATACAAATTATCTGTAATGGAAGCCTGCATCTGTCACCTTTCTTCTCCTCTTCAAGGAGGAAGCAGAAACAACAAATCTCTTTTATACCAGCCTGCCAGCCATGGAAAGTCCTCTGAGGGGACACCAAGCACAAGGTCTATTCTAAGACACCACTTGTCTGTGGCTGACCATGTAAATTAAAATGCTGCAGCCATCAGTAAGGTTCTGATGTCTTCCCTTACTCTGCTGCAGAGATTTCTTGGTGAGAAAGAAAATGTAGCGCTCTATGATTTTATCCCTTAATTACCTGCCTATAATAAGTTAAGTTTTAATTCAGACTAATATTTGCTTTCTTCCAGCCTATCTATCTAGTTTATAAAGTCATTGAGAGGGAAGAGCTTCCTTCTTCAACTATTCAAGGGCAAGATGCTCAGGGACTGACATAATTGAATTAAAGCCACAATGCAGTTATACTGCTTTATCTGAGCTGGTGACTTTCCCCTGAAAATTTTAAAGGAACACACTCCAGGACTGCTGGGTCCCTGATCCCAAAGCAAGAAAGGTGTCTGTTCTGTCCTGAAACAGATTTAAAAAGTGCTGCCATCAGTTCAGACAGAGTGTTGAAAACTCTACACCCTTCTGGGGCTTTGATGTGTTTAATATCGTGTTCTACAGGCACCCTGTGCTCCTCACCTCATTGGTTCCCATTAGGTTCTGAAGTGTTAGTAACACTAAATCATGCACTTATCAGGCATGGGTCTTTCTGGGTCTTTCCTCCCCCCGTGTCACATTTGGAGCAGGTGTGCTGTCGACATACATTGGAGTCTCAGATTAATCTCTCTATTACAATCACTGTTTGGCCATGAACTCTGGTACCTGAAAGTAATTGAAACTTGAAGAAGGTTGTGGTTGTGAATACAGGAGAACACTAATGAACTGCAACACTTTCTCAATAGCACGAGCTCGACTTGCAATTATGAAAAGATTGGGTTCACGTGGGATTTTTTTTCCTTTTGTTATTTATCCAAACTTGAAAATACCAAGACAGCAAAATAAAGACTGTTCTAATCAAATTAGTTCAAAACCAGGAGAAATAGGAGCTCTTAGAAATAACAAATAAAGAGGTGATCAATGAAAGAATGAGGCCAGCTACGTCTCAAATTCTGGTAAACAAATGGAAATCTATCCAGAAAATTAATTTCTACTCCATTATATTTCAGTGTGACAAAATAAGTGATTTTCATGAGATTTTTCAGTAGGGTTTGTTTACCAAGTTTCATAAAAATTCAGTTTATCTTCAGTGAGAATTCTGAGGTCTTGGATGCTCATCTAAATTCAATTAAGCACTTGGAGGGTTTACTTACTGAAAATGCAACCAAAAAACTTTAAAAAAAAAAAGATTAAAGGTGTATAAAGGTCCCCTGTTCTATGTTACCACACTTGAGTGGGAAGGTAGACAAGTTGACCTCCATAGGTCCTGTCCAATCTCAACCATTCTGTGATTCTGTGATTAATTGTTTAAATTTGTTACTGTAATCTCAGTTTGGTCTTTTAAAAAGGTGCAATATTTACTCTTTTTTTTTTTTTTTACTTCAAGTATCAGCAATGAAAACCAAAGAGACTGTCATTCAGTTGTCTGGCACCTTTTCTGGTGATGCATTACTATGTGCCATGATTTTGAAGGTTAAGCTGGTGTGTGCTTACTGTGCGCTCATAGAGTTTGAGCACAGCTCTATTCACCAGTAGAGCTGGAAAAATGTCCAAGTCATGGCAGCAGTGAACGGCTGAGGAACAGAATTTGTGTTATCCTTTGGTAAAGCTCCAAATATGCCATGTCTGATGGCATATTTGCATGTCATTTGCATGACTCTTCAACTGCATTTTCTGCCGCAGATCTCAAAAGCCAGAGCTCAGCAGATAAAATATATCTCAGATGGGTCAAAGCAGGTGTGAAAGTGGCTCAGGGAATGTTATTTATAAATGCAATATAAAGCCCTTCTCTATTCTGATACAGGCAAATGGATGACAGAATTTGGATATTAGATGATCTTCTGCAATACCAGTTAAAATGGTGTGTCCTACTCCACCCTCATCCCTGCCCCAAGTGAGAGGATGGGGAGGTGTCTGAATTCCCTCGTATGGCTGTAACAGTTGCAGTTGTGCAACTTTTCACTCCTAGACAGCTAACAACATCACCTAATTAAAACAAAGACAAAAAATCAGATTTCAGCAGTCAAAATATTAGCAGCAAGTGTATAAGAAGCCATCCTTCGATGTGCTTGCAGAGTAACGCTGACTTTCATAGGATAATTTAGATGACACCTACCTGAACTCTGCTGTTAAACATTTTCTGGAGTTTTGTCTGTGGATTTTCTGATAACTGACAGTTTTTAGTGCTCCCACTGCACTCTTGTTTTAAGAGTTCCTTGAAACTGTCATTTATGAACCAAATGCCTCTCATCCTAAGCCAGAAGGAAAGTGGGGGGAAAGGCTTATAGGCCTAGCTCAAACAAGTGGATGCACAGGAGAATCACAAATATTTGTGCTTTGTGATGAGACTGTCCTAAATTTACCTGATCAAGTATCCAGACTGGAAGAGTATCTGAACACCTGAGTTCTGAGTCAAATGCACAGAGATGACTGGCACCACGAGTGCCACGAGAGCCCTGCTGGCACTGGCAGGTACCCAGAGCCCAGAGCAGAGCAGCACTCAGAGCTGGGGCCTCGCAATCACTGTAGTCACAGGCTGTAGAAAATGGGAGACATTTATTTCCAGTATGGTCTCTGAAAAAAGACAGTTCAATCGTTGAAATGTGCTGCTTTGAAGAAAAGGATCTGAACTGGTCTCTGTATCAGCATGCTGAGGGAGGAAACACTTCTTCAGGGACTCCAGACTTTCCTCTTTTCTCAATATACCCCACCATGTGCACACCTGAAAACTCCAGAGCTCAACAGCAGCGGATTTCAAACTGCTTTATCTGAGTAACCATTGAAGAGAAACTGCAGTAATAGAGAATAGAATTGCTGCCAGGAAAATGAAAACATTTCAAAAGAGAAGCCCTAGGAGCAGAAAAACAGCTTTGGTGGGAACTTTGTTGCAAAGGCCAACCCTCCCTTGCCTGACTTTAGCAATTCAATTAGAAGCTTTTCCAGGTTTAGTAGCTGATTGTTAAGCACACACCTCCAACCTACAGTGCCTGCTGTTGACACACAATATCTGTTCTGTATATTCAGGATTTCTCAGTGGCTCAGAGAACAAGTGAGCCCAAAGCTCTCACAACTGCTGAAGAGCACTCGAGGTTTTAAAAGTGAAGCAATGACAAGCCCTGGAGAGACACAGGGGATGCCCATATCTAGCCCCAGTATAGGAGAAGAGAAGGAAAACAAGCCTGCATGGGAATTAGAATCAAAGGGACTTGCCCTCAAAGGAGAATCTGTTTCCTCAGGGCATATTATTGGGTTTCTGGGGTAAGGCTTCAGAGCTGCTTTTTTAGCCTTTGAAACGTGCTGTGCTGAACTGGAGGAGGGCAAGAGAGAAGGAGATGATGAGGGATTGTGGGTCTGGGATTGTGGTTGTCTAATCCAACAGATGGCCAATTTACAATGTTTTCTTCAAGTAAATTTCCACAGAGGAGAATTTAGCTTGAGTTTGACCATAATAAAAAGAGATTTGTGAATTCAATTCTGATTTTGAGGGAAGAGGGACATTACTGGTCTCCTAAGTATCTATAGATATTAATTAATTCTGATAAAACTTACATTTCTCAAGTGGCAAAGCATCCAGACATATTTTTGCTTTTCACATAGAGACAGGAAGAAGTGAGGTACCAGGACTTGAACTGTGAAAGTGTGAGTTTTTTGCTGGTAACCTATGGCAGACCTCTTCATTTCTATTTCTCGTTGCTTTCATTTAAAATGTAACAGTTAAATATCTCAGGAAATCAAACTGCAACCTTATATTTCACCCAGTTTTCACTGAAAAGTCTAATTTGCTTGAAAAATGCTCCATATTTTCCCAAACAAAATATGAGAGACAATGAGTAGGAATCAAGCATTCAATATGTGTTGAAATACAAAGTCATGGTGCTTGAGTAGAGCTTAGCAGAGAAGTGTTTACACTACAGTTGTTGAAATTCCTCTAATCCATTATGGGTTACCATTGCCTTCACCAGCTCCCTTAGCTTGACTGCAAAATATCTCAATTTAAACCCATCTACCCCAGGCAGTTTTAGAAGAGGTTTCAAAATTGATATTTAGGAAAGTCCATCGTATACAAGTGATTTTCTACACTGAATATTGCAATATTCCGCAGTGTTGTTAGTATGAGCAACTAAAACCAAACCACAGAAGTGCACTTGTACTGACTTTTTCCAATTACACAGCCAATGAAGGGCGGTAGAAGCAAGGCAGATGAACACTTCTAATATGAAGTTGAGTAACCCAAGAGGATTTAAAGGTGAATGGAAGGTCAATGTTAATTTAAAATATAAAATGTCTTCTTGATGTTATTTCTCTGTGCAGTTTAGTGACTCCTGAAAGTGCAATAGCTCCAGCCTGAGTCTGGAGTAAATGAAAAACAAAATACTAATTGTAGCTTACTCTTTGGCCACATTCTTCAATCACTGCTGATGTAGGTTCCCTGATCCTTGTATTTAATCACTAAAAACACGAAATCCATTTCCCCTGTCTCAGATGCCTCTGTTGGAGTGCAACACCGTGGTACCCATATTCCTGTACTTTACCTGCTGCCAGTGTCACTGTTATCAGCACAAACTTGTCACTTCCAGTAGAGAGTTGCCTGACAGAGTGAAGCAATTCAGGGATTCGTGGAGGCCAAATTTAGGGAGGAAAAAAATTGAGGTGGAGGTAGAAAAAGTTTAATTAAAATATTCAATTTGTGTCATATGCAAAAGGTCAGTGTGATTCAATGAGAATCTGTATATGCATGGGTATGTAGCCTCTGCTGGCATCAGACATCAACTTGTAGGGGATAAACCTATTGTTTGCTGGCAGATAAAATACGTATGACCATGTCTTCCAAAACCCTGGTTCCCATTTCATGTCGTCACAAAAATCCAAAAGAAGCATTTATGTCTGACACTGCTGACTTTTCTTCCTAATGACTCCTGTGAGCCCAGCCTGCAGCGAGGATGAGAACACCACGGGCTCCCTGCCTGGGGTGGCAGAGATGAGGTGGAGCCCTCGGGAAATCTGAAAGGTGGCATGCATTTTGCCACAGAGCTCTCTCATCCAAATAACCCAAGCTAATTCAAATAAAACAAGGTAACTTGAACATTAAGTTACATCAAATTTCTCTTTCGGTGACAGCTGTAAAAAAAAAAAAATAAATAAAATATTCCAGTTGCACAGATGTTTACTTGAAATCAAACCCAGGATTTTCCTTCTATTGGGTTTAGGTTCCCTTTCCATACTGAAACAAACATTTCTCCTCTATTTCCTCCCATATTGTGTTAACAACTACAGCAAATAAAGAGAGCACATAATTTATCAAAAATGTTTTCATGGAAATGAAAACTAGAAACCATTAAAAAAATGTGTTAACCATCATGTCAAAAATAATCCAAGGCCCAAAATAATCAAATGAAAACAAGTGAATTTCTGAGTTCATGCTGACACATGTGGTGTCTTTTTAAAATGGACATCTTTTCAAAATGCCCCTTCTCTGGCACGTTCATGGATATCCATTTTTATGGATGCACTTGCATGAATGCTCTCTATGTCTTCATTCAACCAAGAGAGTGTCCTCTCAAAGATACTTCTTCCTTTTGTTGTTTTTTGCTGGAAAATAGACACTAGGAGAGAAGCTATCTAAAATCTTTTGAATGAATCTTTTTCTTAAAAATCTAGAATATAAAAATTTTAAAAAATACACCACCACGAAACAAAACAGGATGTTTTCACTGTAATATTAGTTATATAATATTTCAAATAGAACATTTCATAAAAAAATGTTTCAATCAAAAAAAAATCCCAACACTAATATATCCAATTGTCAGAAGTATTGTACAAATTTTTGAATGACAAATACATCAGCCTTTTGAGATTAATGATCTTCTCTTTGGTCAAGAGAGAAAACATTTTGCAGTCCAATATTTCCACCCTAAGATTGTTTTCCACTTTCTTTTATGTGCATATAGTTGAGATGTCAAAATTTCATCAGTGTGGGCTGAAAACAAATTAGTGATATTTCCTACAGGGAGACAATTCAATTTTCCACATTTCTCTGGCCGAGAAGCTATTCAGACCAACACGAGTTTTTATAGCATGAGGGCTTTGAAGTACCTGAATACCCACAAGTCCTATTAAGACTTGGTTTATGTTCTTTAAGACTCTTCACCTCCATCCTTCAGCTCTCCTCAGAGTGCACACTTTTAAGGAAAAAGCTTTCCCAATGAGATAGTAAGGCAACTGAAATAATAACTGTCAAACTTCAGTATAAGGTCAAGCAGATAAATGGACTACTCTCTGCAATAGTTGCTCTTAATTAGCTGCAATTATTACCACCCTAATGAAGTCAATGGGCTAAAGGGAAATATAGAGTTGGCAAAATTAGATGATGGAAGTGGTTAGGTTAGCCAAGATAGAATATGTAAGGCTCTAATGCACTCCTAAATAATTACATCACGTACAAAGTTGATAAATGCAATGGGCAGTCTCAGGTGCATCCATGTACAAACATCAGCTTTGAAATCAAAGCAACCTTCTTAGGGAAAGAAATAAAAAACAACAATTAAGGGCCTCTTCTTAATGAGAAACATAAAACTGAAGAGGAAAAAAGTGAATAAAATGAAGAGTTAAGTGTCTCATCCACAGTGGTTTCAGCCCTCTTGTCTTTTGTTTCAATTATCTTCTCTTTAAGAAATAAAAAAACAGAAATGTGAAGGTCTAAAGACACTGAGGGAACATCTTCCCTCCTCCCACTGAGGGAGACATCTTACTTCATTCAGCGTAAGAAGGAATTGAAGATGCTAGGGAATTTTTTTGGCAAAGAAAATAATATCAATCATGACAAAGTCATAAAAATTAAATTAATTGCATTGAGAAAGCTAAATAGAGCTAAATAGAGATGTCTGCCTACCTTGAGTTGAATAGCACAGGATGCATTAATAGTCAGCAAATGTACAGCAGGGGAAATCGTTTCATGCAACATTTAATTGAATTGTTGTTTCTCACTGCAGGGAAATTTTACTGACACTAAAAGCTTGGCAAGATTAAAAAAGCAGTTGGTGTTTGTATGAGTTACATGTTGGATACATGCCTGTGTTTTGGAACAAGGTGCTTGGCTGGAAACCTCAGGCTTGATCCCATTTCCTTGATAGTAGATGTATAGCTTTAGGATGGGAAGAATTTCAATTCCCTGTCCTGCTATGACCTCACCACTGTGACTGTCTAAAGCACTTTGTTGTTGCCTTTAAATGGTAGCAGAATAGAGAAAATTCTAGAAATCTTACTTCTTGGAAATCCTTTCTTTAGTTCTTTCTCTAAGACATTCAAGTGGCAAGTGAGGTGACAGAAAAGTTTTTCACCATTTTCTGCACTCACCAAAGGCCAAGTGAATACTTTATGTCTTATCTTTAGTCCTCCAATACAATCTATCTCAGCACTATGGGGACTCTGATGTCTATGATGCTAGGATAACTCTGACAAGAAAGAAAATAGAATTGTTTATGTGGGTTTACCCCATTTTGTTGTCTTGAATTCTCTCGTGTATTTCCTCCTGTGTCATATTATTAGAAGATAAGCCACCAGTAACATAACAGCAGTCGCATATAAAAGCAACACTACATTTGCACAGGAGACAAAATAATTTCGACAACCTTTATCAAGTACTACTGTATACAACATGAAAATAATAATACCCACATAAGCAGAAGCTGAGCAATAATTATATTGTCAACAATCCTGTTTTGTCTTGCAGGCCTTCACAGGGGCTCTATCCCAAAACTAATCCCCTCTAGCTTAGTAAGCTTGGATCCAGCTCCAGAAAAAAAAAATTATGAAATAACTTTTTTATTTGATCAGAAATCCAGTTTACCATGTTCTTCATCAGCCCCAGATGCCGTTTGTTTATGCTTCTAGATACTTATACTTTATACATATAGTTTGGGAAGCTAGAGAGAAATTCCTGGAGAGCACATGTTATGCTGGAGAACATCTACCAAAGGGAAGATTTTCTGCAGTGAGTTAGCCCTGCTGATTTGTGTCCAGTGGTACTCTGTAGCATTGTCCCATATTAAACTTGCATAAAGCAAAGAGTTAATGAAACATGAGATTTGTCCTATCCTATTCTGTTTTCTAGGAAGATTTTTTTTTCCAAGCCTTGCCTCAAGCAAGAAATTGCCCTCCTAAGTTCTATAGCATTCTGCTATTATTTGTTCTTATCCTGTCTCACTTTCTTCTTGTCTTCTGGACATAGCACCTGAACCCAAGTGCAATCAATAGCAAATAAATTTAGACTTGGGAAAATTCTCCAAATGAAAATGGTGAAAGAAGAGCACACTTATCTCCTGTTATATACTTCTGACAAAGTATAATTAAAATATTTTCATGCTGGCTTGCCTGCTCTGTCTGCCTTTCATGAATGATGAAGTCTATCAAGCTATTATTTGTCTACACATTGTGTGAGAAAGGATTAAACCAGTGAAGTGTTCAATATCACTAAATGATCTGGAACTCCATAAAAAACATCAATTATTATGCAGCTAAAGACATTTCAGAGATCTCTCAGGAAGCTGGCGTTTTGTCTTCATTCCTCTGGTGATGGAGTGTAGGGATGACTGTCTCCAGAGACAGAACATGTACAACTAAAATGAACATGTTCCTTTTGCACAGTCCTGTAAGCTACAGAACTGTGCAGAAAGGAGGGGATTTTCTCAGTTATTTATTAGGATGTACTGGAAGCAAAATGGAGCCTAAGTCAGTGCAGAAAAAGATGCCTTTCATACATCTCAGAAAAGATGGGCTTCTCTGCCTAAGCCACTCCATTTTGGGCTGACACAATGCAATGGTACCACGTTCTGAGGTCACAAACCTTTGAGGATTTTTGGTGAAGCAATTAAAAAAACGAATAAATTTGAATGTATTGGTGTCTGGCTGAATAGTAGGCAGCCTGGAAACCTGTTGACTACGAAACAGATCCCTGCTCCAAGCCACATTGTCACGTTCTGGTTATTTTTTGAGTGGTAGGTAATGTTAATGTAGAATCAAAGAGGATCTGAAATATTGAGCAGGCACCATTCCCAAGGTCTTTCCCATAAGCAAAAAAGAAAAAAATTTAACTAAAGCAAATAATATATTTGCAGTGTAGAGACCGCATATAAACCTCGATGAAATGATGATATACAAAAAGTGTGACCTTAAGTTACACAACAAAATGACAGAGGACATCTAAAAATTAATTCTAACTCATTAAATGCATTGCTCACTTAATGAATGATTCATGATTCGTATTGCTCAAGTTGCCAAACATTACCTCAAATTATAGATTGGGCACATCCTGTCAGCAGTATT
Source organism: Poecile atricapillus (assembly GCF_030490865.1). Taxonomy (NCBI): domain Eukaryota; kingdom Metazoa; phylum Chordata; class Aves; order Passeriformes; family Paridae; genus Poecile; species Poecile atricapillus. The sequence goes on along the minus strand of NC_081289.1, from coordinate 18,728,492 downwards.
AATAATTGCAATTATGTCAGTGTAAGTACCTTCAGATACAAAAGCCAATACATTATCTTCTCCAAGCCTTCCGCCTCATCCTCACAGCAGGACTAAACTAAGGTCCCTGGAGCACACGAGAGCACAGAGAGGGAGCACTTTTTTTTTCAAAAAACCACCATATTTGGGAGATCTAAAGGTCTAACAAAGGCTGAAAGATGTGCATGGTCAGGGTTGATCTCAGCACACTTTGTGATAGCCAAATGGTGTTGGACCATGAGAACACAGGACTTGCCCAGTGAGTTTCTAATCCTCCCTCTGTGTCTATTATTGCTTCAAATCTTATCAGCTATTAAGGAAGCTCCTAAGCAAACAACAGGATGAATAGCTGTAAGTCGAAAAAAAGGAAAAAACAAAAGTCTCTGTAAGTTGTAGTGCTTAGAAATTGTCCTGGGAATCCAGCCACAGGTGAGCAAGAACCAGAACGCCATCTCCCTGTGCAGATAGTCTTGCAGACCTGTATTATGAACATTTTACATGTACTTTTTGTGAGGCCACACGTTCAGTCCTGTTTAGATGATGGTGAGACCACAAACCACTCAGTGCAGTGCGCTCTGCAGCCATATGTGCAGCAGTGAAAACCCAGCCCCTGTGCCAGTCACATCTGTGGACTTTCAAATTTCTCTAAAGCTCCTAGCTGAGAGGAATGGGGCAAAATAAACATTGAGTTCAATCTCAGTCTGACACAGAGTGCATTTCATGTGATCACTGCATCCTCTCCTTTTTCTCTTCAAGCTAGACACTGTCAGTCTCTGATGTCTCAGCAGGTCAGCTAAATTAACCTTAGTAGAGACAGAGGAGATAAAAGACCTTTCTATCTGAAATGTTCAGAGGGAAGAATCCTAACCCAGGGTAGTCATTATACAGCTTGGAACCAGCTGCTTAGAGGACTTTGTGGTAAATATCAGAATGAAGCTTATAAATTTATTGTTTATTTATTTAATTACCTACTTCTTGGAAAAGATGAAGCATTTAAAGTAACTTTTGAGGTAATAAATGCCATAATTGAACCAGGATATGAAAAGACATAATGTAAATTGGTTTTGGTTCTTTTTTAGCAGGGAATTTTTTATGACTCAACAGAAAAACAAGAAGCAGGAAATCTATTTCTATAGTGAAGCACAAAAAAGCCTCTCCCTGCTGTAGTGACAGGATTAGAAGATGTAAATATTGTAGAGTTGTCAAAGCATCTGCTTTAGGATTTCAGATTAACTACACGGTTTGAATGGAGTTTCTAAAATGTGTTAACCAGCAGGGTTTATTGAACTTTCTAGAGCTGGATATGATTTACTTTCTTTAAGTGCAAAAAAAACCAAGGCAATCTTTCTTCATGTTGAAAAATTGCAGAGGTCAAAGTCACTTTGCTGCTTATTGAAGTAGATACTGAACTGCCATCATTGCATTCACTGACCTTTTGTCTCAGTTTGACTCAGGGTGAGAAACTGAGCAGCCGCTTTCATATAAATTACCACTATAATCTACAACAGCATGCTTGATTTTTTCTCTTTTCTTTGTTCCCCCCTCACCTCACGAAGCAGCTTTTTCCTTCCCCAGTGAGTGTTACACCAGAGGAGCACCAGCAAATTTACACTGCTTGGTTTACACTGCTTGGTTTACTCATAGGTAAACTCCATTTCCCTGTACCTCCCCTCAATTCTACACACTGCTTAGATCCATATCTCTTATTCTGCACCCCAAATCCCTCTGATATTGCCCTGGCATCTCAAATAAACGATGCCTAGCTGTCTGAAATATGCCAAGGAAGGCATTTGTGGGCTGTCCAGTTGCAATCTTCTATTCCATAGCAACGATACAAAAAGTCGGGCAAAAAAATTATGGGGGAATCCTTGTATTTTTATGATACAGTTTATTTGCCATGAGCAGGCCACAGCTGGATCTCTCCAGCCCCAAGAGAACATGAGTGTAGGCAGGTTTGACTTGTAACCCGGCACAAGACGAATGGGCAGCATTAGGGGAATGACAGAGCAGCAGAACACAATAAAAAGCAGCTCATGAGGGAGGCTGGCTGGTCAGCTTTATTACCATGCTGTTTACTCCACTCTTTGCAAGGTATTTATAATATACCTATTTGACTGTTGTTTTCTCCAGGTCAGGTTGCACAATAATTTGTGGAGGAGAGATGAGACAAAGATGAGATATTGAAAGACTCCCTAAGAATAAAGTGGATAACAGAGAATAAATGGCTCAGCTGAGATACTTGGGTTAGGACCCTAAGAGGGAGCAGAGTGGAAGATTTTGGGTGCCTGATTCAGAGGTCTGAAAAGCCAAATGTCTGTGACAAACCTCCCAATCCTCATTCACTGAAGAGCTAAAGGTGAGTTTGCTAATTTAGGTACCACTGTTAAACATCAGCTGCTGTAGGTATGAAAACTCTCTCCCTCACTCTCTATTTGTTCTGTAGTAATTAATCAGTAAATCTGTAACCAGAAGCCAGGTATTGAACTGCATGCTGACACATGACCTGGATCTTGATACCTGTATGGCTTCTATTCCTTTCCAGTGGTGTTAATAGTAAATGAAATATTCTTTGCAGAAAGCTACTCAGGTTTCTATGGAATATAATAAGATATGCCAGGAAATCAAACAATAATAATCAAAAATTTTACTCCTCTGGACACCCATACTTTGACTTCCTTCAAAGGATTCAAAATAGTTCACAATTTCTTGCAAGACATGTGAAAACTGTCTTTCTTTAAAGCTGTGAGCTTCTCCATTTAAAGTATACTTTAAAGAGGTATTTCAACAATCCATATTGTGAAGGGATGAAATCTTTTAAGTGCCATAAAGAAGATTTTTTTCTGAATTCAGACAACCTTTAGAAAGTTTGCAGGAGCGTTTTCAGAAACAACAGCCAAACGTAGGGGACTTGCTCTGAATCCAAAGAAGGGTAGCCCTCTGACAAGACCTTTCTTCAACACCTTCTAAGCATCACAGCCATTAAGGTCTCAGAACTGGCACTTTTATTTCCTGAATGCCTACAACACTGGAGATAAAAGATTAGCAGGAAAAGAAAATACCAAGCAGAATGTTTTTCAGAAGTTTGTTCCACAAGGAAAGACACTTTTCTCCAAGCAGAAAAAAAATTAGCATGAAAAAAAAAAAAAAGCCACTTTGAAAGCAGCCCTGCAGAGTCGTCAAAACTTAAATAACTTATCTTTGTTAATCTCCTGGGAGCACGGCAAATGACAGAACAGAGAGACAGAGACAGTCCACAGCTTAGTGGATACAAATGATGGAAAACACTGTGCTATGCATCAAACAATCTTTAGGGAAGAAAATGTGTTTGGAATATTTTCGGCACTTTCATTTCAAATGGCATCAGAGAACCAGTTAGGGAAAGGAATGAATTAATGAGTCAGAATGTATAGGTATTCCAGGGAGTTTTTCTGATACTGGATTCACTGACAGAACTTTTAAAGCAAAAGAGAGGTGGTTATGATGACACAATCTATCTGCTATCCATGAAGCAATAATATATAAAATTGGCATTATATCTTTCCAGAGTAGTTTAATATGAAAAGAATTGATAAGAGTTGGAGGTGATGGGCTACTTGTTTTGTTCTTGCTATTTTTGGTGAAACTACTGAAAACCTTTCAGGCCCTTTCCAGGTTTTATCATTACAGCTGGAGCTGCAAAATACTAATAACTTCCTTATTTATGGTTTCACTGAATATAGGAATGGAATAAGGATTCACTTACCTTCAGCACAAAAAGATGAAAGAGAGGGGGAATTATAAGCATGAGTCACTTATTATTTAGTAGTCTCATTTGGGCCAGCTCTACCAGGCTTCCACCAACTTCATGCTATCATTTCAAGGCTTTGATCCAGGTTTTAGCTCAGCTCCACTGCATTTAAATGAATCCTCTTATCTTCCCTTTTTCCTTTCTTAGACCCTGATTTCTCCCTTCTCTTTGAGCATTGTTGTAGCTCTCCCTTAGCAAAAGCTCTGTGTGTTTACATGGAAATGCCTGATGTCAGTGATGTGCCCCAAAATCCACCACTGCCCACAGAGCCTGTGCTAAAATCCCTCAGTGCATGCCTGTTTCATTGCCTGTAAACAGATAAGAAAATGAAAATGTGAACAAACCTTGTTCCATGCCTCGAGCTGTGGCAAGCCATGAAGCCACAGACCAGCTCAGGTGTCTTGGCCTTCCTATTGTTCCCAGCATCACTCTGAGGTGAGGGAGACATCACCCATGACCTGTAGATCTTTGAGCTCCCAGTTGCAAGATAAACCTGGAGCAGGAAAAAGAGAAAAAAAATGGACAGGCAGGAGACTGAAATGGATAAATAGACTGCCATAAGCATTAGCATTTCTGGGTTCTAGACGTGCCTTTGAGGTTAGGGATGAAGTGCTGTGCCCACATTTTTCAGGGACAGACACTGATTCCAGAAAAGTTCAATCTAAGTTATTGATTTTATGCCAAAACCCTTTTCCTTTCAAAAGCTCTGTGTCATTACGTGCAATATCAATCATCACTTCTAGTGTAACAGTTCTGCCACAACACATCCTTCTACTTTTTTTTTTTTTCATACTCAAGTATTTTGCAAAGTTTATTTCTTACATTATAATGACAGTCAAAAAACTGAGAACGCTGATCTGGCTGGGTTGTAATTAGAGCCAGACTAATTACAGAGGTAACTCTTCATGGAGCATCAGTGAACTGATTATTCTTTAAATGGACTCAATCTTTATTCCCTCATCCTCTTCAGCAATGGATGAACAGAACCTCCAAGTTAACAGCAGAAATGGTAACCCAAAGAGTCTGGCTACCTCCCTGCAAGCCTTTGTGTTTGAACTGGTTGTGGTTGGCACTTTTGATACTTCTGTGCTGAGAATTTACACTGGAAAATGAATCTCAGCTGCATCATCATTGCAGACTCCATTCATGTCAGGGCTATTATGCTCAGAGAGGAAGCAGCTGCTCCTTCAAGACCTGCATGCTTGGGATCAGAGATGGACAGCTGTCACTGCCACCAGTAAAAGCAATTTGGAGGGGAGGGAAAAGACAGAAAAGATGTAATCTTGTAATTCATTCATGAATTACATTCATGTAATTCATTTTCATACATGAAAATCATGTAATGGAGATGGAAAGGCTTTCTGCTGTGTGATCCTGTTCACTGCTATTGCACGGTTCTGCCAGGGCCTGCTAAAACAGGCATTTCTCCTGCTTATGCACAAGAGAGCAAAGTAACTCTTGTTTGGCAGACAGTGCAGAGCTTGGGATCTTCTCATGTGATTCATTACAACAGCTGTGTGAACTTGTGGTAGGGCAAGAGTAGAAAAAAGTGTTAAACATGGAGCTTGTGCTTAAAGGCATGTTGCTTTGGAATGAGCTGAAGTATGCACCTGAGGAGCTGCTCTTGTGGTGAAATTTTGCCAGCATACAGCTTTGCTCACATGAAACCTTTCTCCAGGAAGATGCTGTAATCAGGGCAGAACTGTAAGAGTTAAACTGTTCTCTATGGGCCCTTCTATCCATCCTCAGGGTCTCTTTCAGGCTGGCTGCAAAGGCTACCTAGTGGTCAACAACAGGTCAGAGCTGTGGAAATCAGCTGGGGAATCAAAGGGGCTCTCTCAGATTCCCTGTTCCTGGGAAGCAGCAGATTGCAAGCTGCAGACAGGTGACTCCTCTTGGACAAACTTTGGGGCAGCTGATTCTGGTGCAGATCAGATGCTGACTTACGCTGGATAAGAAGCCAAGGACCTGCATGATGCTGGTTCCTCCTTGTCTCCAATGTGCTTTTCTCACAGACTGCTTTCTGCACAATCACGTGGGCTGCTTTTGCCATCTCTGACTCCATATTAAACAGATATATTTGTGTTCCTGCTTTCCTGATCCAGAGCACCTGCAAACTCATGGCATATGCTAGAATCACAGAAATATAGAATAATTCATGTGGATACAGCCCCAGGAAGTCTCCACTCCAATTTAATACTCAAAGTAGGGTCAGTGTTTAGCTGAGGTTGCTCAGGATTTTATCTGTTGCAGCTTGATAAACTTCCAAGGATGAAGTCTGTACACAAATCTGTGTCCACTGCTTTGCTGGCCTCATAATGATTTTTTTCTCTTCAATGTCATCAAAACCTTTTGTCTTCTTTCTTTCATCCTCCCACTACACACCACTATAAAAAGACTAGCTCTGTTTTCTCACTAGATTCCCTGTAGGTGTTGGCAGGCTGCTGCCACAGCCATCTCTTTCTCAGGCTAAGCCTCTCTCTGCCCTCAGCCTTCCCTCAAAGATCCTGTGCTTCACTCTGTCTGACAGTGCATCCTTTGTCATTGACCTTGGACATGTGCTCTGCTCTCAAAATACATTCCAAGATGCATCAGTCACTGGACAAAAGCATTTTTTTTAAAAATTAGAAATCTCTATATTTGAGATACTTCTGATCTGCTGGACACAGTCATCCCTGGACATAGCCCAGAGGCTGGTGGGAAATAAGGAGATATCCAAAGCAATTGTCTGGTGGATGAGAGACACTGCCACCACAGTGGTAAAACTTAGGAGAACCAGGGCAGAACAATGTCAGTAGAAGGAGGAAACACAGTGTTTACCCCAGTGGTGATTTGTATCCCCAGGCTTGCAAGCAGAGCCCACCTGCCACAGGGAATAGTGCATCACTTCAGCCACCCCGTGTGGCTTGAGTGACTGGACTGAAAGAACCAATCTTCCACCCAACAGTTCTCTAAGAAATTTCCTGTAGTCTCCATTGATTTTCTTTTGAGAGGGAGACATACATGTAGCTTTGCTTTTTGTTTTCCTTTTACACAGAGAGAGCTTTAATTAGTGGTCTTTGAGTTAAACTATTAGATGTGGCCACCTGTGGTATCTTGAGGTTATTCACATTTGTGAGTGTTTTAAAATGTTGGGTCTAAACCACCCAGAGATTTTACAGCAGGGGGAAAATACTCAGTTGACTGGAACCTTTTCTATTACCTTACACCACAGGAGTGGCATACAGGAGCTGAAAACAAGTCTGAGTCTTGTAATAATGTTTCTGCTACAGGAAACATTTCTTTTAGGATGTGGGAGGGCAAATGGGGAAGCTCAACTTGTTTTGCTGTTATGTATTTGCTTCTTTGTCTTACTCACTTGAGGGACAAGGCCTGAGTAAAAATGATGATGACTTATGTCTACTTTATTTTCTTCAGACAAACACTTGCCCATGGCAGTCATAATTTCCTTCCTCTCCTCCTCTTTGTACTATAATGACCTTGTCTTTGTCAGGGCTTCCTCCAACTCATCCCATCCCCTGACACCCCAGTAGCTCTTCTCCCTGCAGCTTTGCCCAGAGTTTTCATTTCCAGTTTATAAAGGAAACCTGTTATCCGCATCTGCTCCATAGAAAAGGTGAATGAAAAAGATGGTGTTTTATTCCTCAGTTGTTCTGCTGATTATCACAATCTTCATAGGACAGTTACTATGCTCTTTTTATGATGATTCTGCTAGTCTCTGCCATTTACAAAGTCCTTTTCTCGGTTAAGGTTCTGTGTTACTTTATGAACTTATAATAGTCATATACATGGAGATCCATTTGGACATAAACAGGATGGGTGAACTGCAGCAGGTTCTTAAAAGTGCTTAAAAGTAGGGGAGCACTGCCCAGTAAATACACCTGGAAAACCAGCCTGCAAAGCAGAGTGTGTCTACAGCTCCAGAATATCAGAAGCTCATTAGGTTCCAAACCTGAACCCAACGTTATACTTGACAGATTCTATTTTATTTTTCAATGTATATATGCCAATAACCTGCCAACAGTCACAGCCCCAGGTAGTGCTGCATGACCGTGTGCTAAGGAGAGAAAAGAGAAATATTGTCCTTCACAAAGAGGAAACGCTTGGTTGGGCACTCTTAATGTTACAAGCAGCTACTGAAGACAGAGTTTTCTCCTAAGTGATGAATAGCAGGGGTGATCCCAGGACAGTTTACAGCAGGGAAGAGCAGAATATGATTCTGGACCTAATAAAACAATGAACTAGGACTAGTCCCCAGACACCAATCCTGCTTTTCTCCCATTTCATAGGAAAGTCATGAGCCTACCAAAAGCAACAGAAATTTTGCCATTGGCATACACAGGGTTTTTGACCTATTGATCTCTTTTCAGAGCAATTTACCATGAGATTTCAGGCTTTGAAATTGGAGTGTGGATGAGTAATGTGGCTTGTACAGTGGAGCCCTGCTCTCAGCACTCTCTGAAGTCAGGCTTCCAGGGCCAATGCTGATGTGTGGAATTTCACAACTCAATCCATCAACATTCTCTAATATCCTCCCAGTGATTGCTGCTTTCACGAGCAGCCTGATATTTAATTAATTCTAAACCCGCACAAAAGTAGCGTGTTTGCAGAGCAGATGAAGTGATTCTAGCACAAGCAAATATTATCTGTGTGTTTTTGTCACGAATAGATAGCTCTGTTAGCTACAGAGGGAGCTCAGATTAATTCTGTGAATCTCAAACCCAAACAATATAGAGGAGAGACATAAACACACTGTACATTTAATGGGTATGCACTTTCTGACAGAAACACTGGTTATTGTTGATTAGCACATATAATTTTGATCATATTGGATTTATTTTTCTTTGTCTAATCTTCACAGTTCTGTCCAAACCCCTTGTGTACACAATGACATGACAAACAGATAGAGAGGAAAAAATGTAATGCAGATCAACCATTTTGAGAAATATATTAGTAAAGAATGAAAAAGATAAGAAATAACAAAACCACAATAGAGGTAAAGTATGTATTCTATACATACACACAAGGAGAAAGAGAGATTATGCTTTGAAGGCATTATGAGCTTTTGATTTTCTATCTGTTGCAGAATCAACCCATTTTAAGGAAGCACAAAAAATCATAACTTGACTTGTGATTAGCTCTAACAAACTTCTGTGTTTGCAAGAGTCACTCTTGGCCATATAACACCTTCTCAAATTAAAATAGGAGGACAAAAAGAAAAAAAATATTATTTAAGGTGAAGCACTAAACTTCTTGACATTCACCATCATTAATAGTACTACCTTTGTCAGTTTGCTTATAGGTCTCAAAACAACTCCAGGAATTTTCTTTTCGGACAGAGAAAAATCTCAGTGTCTCTTGTCACTCCTTGCATAGAGCCTTGCAAAACCAAAACTTCAGGCTCACTTATCCAAATTCACTACACAAGCTTTATTTTTATCCTGACCCTAACAAACAAAGGTAGAATGAACCACTTCCTGATCACAGACGAACAACGCACATCACAAGTTTTGAAAAGAGAAGCTCAGAAATGGATTATTTTTTTTCCTCTTTCTACTACATTATTTTTATTCTCAGCCAGATACCAGAACAAGCTGCATCACCATTTACTTGCTCTCAAGCATTACCTTGTTCCCCAATATTGAAAGAAGAGGAAGTATCACAAGTCATGTGCTGCATGGTCATGACAAATTCTCTAGAATTCCTGAAACACAAATTTCTGTTTGTGTTTGAAGTCCATGTGTATTTACATGGGAGTTGAAGTCATATTGACTCTGCTTAGCACAAGACAAATTGCATCAGATTCTCACTGCCTGATGTAGAGCAACAACCTCCCTTCACCTGTGAAGATTACAAGGCAGCAAGAAGAGATTCCTCCAGACAAAGTGTAAGAGTTCAGCTCTCTTAATCTCTCTGCCATACCTGTATTTGAAAATAGCTATGAACGTGTTCTTATGTTCAATTATAAACAGACTGTGCAGAGGTTTGGGTATGAATTTAGTAAATCACAAGATCCAGCAGGAGTAGATAGAAAAGACATTTTAATTCTTACCAGATATAATTACATTTGTGAATGCCATCTTTTGGATGCTTGATCCTCTCTGCAAAAGTGATGCAATGCAAATGTGCTATCATTGAAATGCTTTTGGTGGGGTTAAGGAGAAAGCACATTATCCCTTAAACTACAAGGTCTGAAATCTACAAACCTTACACAGTCAGGAAGAGAATAAACGCCTATGTCAGTGGCATGGTGGGTTGGATAACACTTGTTTAGGATGACCAGAATTATTATGAGTGGGTACAAAAGATCTCTGTAAAGAAAAATTACATTTTTAAATGCTCATTTGCAAACTAGAAAATGTACAGAAGCAGATAATTAAATTTAAAGGCCATTTTCCAACCATAACATTAGAAAGATTAAGAGGTTAAATATTAACCTGACTGTAAATCCATCCACTATGTCTTTCTACAAATAAGAATGTCTGCATTTTAATTATTTGGTGTTGTTCAGTGCCTTGAACCTTCAATGGGATTGCATTGCATATCACAACTGATCAAGAATAGGTCACCAAACAGATCCAAACTAATTAAAATTTTAAAAAAAAATCTAATCCTACTTTAATATAGTTTTATACATACTAAGAAAAAACCAAAAACAAAACCCAAACCAAAAAATCACTTTAGGAATTTCATTAGAGACATTCAGGACTTTACTTATGTGGAGGACATTGATTTTATAGATAACATGTTTAAAGCCTTAAAAAGTATTGAATTTAGAACAGAACCTCATTCCCACTAAGAAACGAGAAAATGTCATGTTAGTGATTTGCCTACAGCCTGAAAGGGCAGCACCAGCCCTCAGAGATTTTCCTGTTTACTCTGTAACTGGGTCTGCAGCAGGGAGCAGTAGTGCTTTAGCATGTGCTGCTGCTGAAAAGCCTAAAATGAAAAACTGAGGGTCACTATCTTAGACATCAGTCCAGCTTCACCCAAGGGGCCTGCTTAGAGAATGGAAAGTCATTTGCCTGCTCTTTGACAAGCCCACTCTAAGATGAAAGCATCTGGATTGGGATCACACAGCTGTTTTCTTCCTCACTGCCAGGTTTTTTCCTTGGTTTTTTGTAAAATAAGAAGGGAAAAATAACCCACTGAGAAGCAGTTATACCAAAACATCTTAAGCCTGTTATATCATGAACAGAAAAAAAAGGACAAGCAGACAATCTTTTTCTCTTTTTTTTTTCTTTTTCCCTTTTTTTCCCTGCAAACATTTCTTTTCAGCTGTCCCTTTGAAGTCACAGGCTTATAGCGTGAGTGACTGAGAGCAAGGAGCTGTGAAATGCGCCTTTGAGCCACAGATTTCTCAAAGAGTACCACAAGGCGTGCACGACCGGGGAACACGACATCTGCAAATCAGCGTGGTGTTTCTGAGGCTTTGTTCAGCCTCAGACTCCAAGAGCTGCAGAGAGCCACAAATTTCAGCAGGGGAAAATCACCTCCCATCTTCATTCCACCTTCCCACCTGGGTTATCTCACCTCCACTCTGGGCAGTGACTGTGCTGGTGTTTATGGGGAAATAATTGAGCATACTCGTACATTCTGTCTATAATATAACTGTTTATTATATATACATAAATTAGGTGATGTTACAATCTTCCATTCCCCTTAGGCTTGCTGCCGATCTGTTACTACTGGACACTTTCTCATTGTTCAAATGCTGTTGTGAGGTCACCCCTTCACACTGCCCTCATCACAGATTGCTCTTGATGCTTCCTAAAAACAACCCCTGCTCAGAGGGGTCTGGTTTCCTTCATGGTCTAACACACAGACTGACAGAATACTCCAGTATTCACGATTAGTTATGTCTCCTGATTCTGCAGTCACAAGTCTTCTGCATTTCTCATCCAAAACAGTTTACATCACTTCTCCTACACAAAGGATATTGTAAAAAGATACTCTGCCCCACTGATAATTCTTAAAGAGGGAGCAAAATTGTCTCATAATTTTGGAACAGTCAGTAGTGATGTGCCAGTTTCTTACAAGTAGAAGGTTAGCACTATTTCTGCAGGTTGTCTGCTAGAATCAGTGATCAACCTCACGCAATATTTGTTTTCAGTGGAATGGCAGAACCATAGTGTGCCATCACTGCATCCTGCTACAGCCCTTAGGAGTTTTATTTGAGACTGCAGGAATCTCTTTGGTTTTTCTGCAGTTTAAAGTGATCAGAGAAATGGGAGTGAGCACTTCCAGCAAAACCAACACCTGTTAGACCAGAGGATGAGAAAAGCAACACAGTGGTTGCCTAAGGAGAAATGATAGCCAGAAGATGGATGTGAGCAGCAGAGGGCTGATGAACAAGATAAGGACCAGAGAGGCTGAAGGGGAGCAGGTGTTGCATTAGGCAGCAAGGGAAAATGAAAGGGGAAATGGATGAATTAGTGATATAGGTCTGTCCCAAGCTGCAGATCAGGTCCTAACGCAAAGCTGCTGCAAATATCTGAGGAGAAAGTGTCACTGTTGAGGAGAGGAGATGCTGAGGCAACACTTAGTAATACAACCAGGAGCAGGGGAAAAAACCACCAAAACAACTGGAATTCCCCAGATGTCACCTCACGGAGAGCTGTGGCTGTTCCACAGCACTGAGCTGTGCCTCTGCACGTGCAGCTGGCACAGAAGGGATGTGATGCACTGGATTCCCCGCTCCAGGGGTTCCCCAAGTTCAGTCACAGTTCCCCTTTTCTGTTCACTTTATGTAATTTATTCCCATTGTGTTTTTGAAAATTTTACTCATCCCCAGAGATGACAGGCAGAGATACAGAACCCTTTGATAGCTGCCAGCTTTACCTGGAGATAAAAATCTGAATCCCACTTGTTCATCAGAATCCCATACCTTTCAGAGGCAAACCCTTTGTGGAAATTATTCTTAATGATCCCATATTCAAGGTCATGGCTTTTCTGTAGAAATGGACAAGAAAATAATGATAGGAAAAGGAGGAAATAAGTTCCTCTTCCCAACCTAGATAATACCAACAAAACAACAAAGGCAACATACTGGGAAAAAATAATCTCTATACAAATGTTAAATACACTGGAATTTCTGATTATGAAAGAAGATTATAACTTTTTGATAAAATAATTTCTGTCATCTTCTTTGAAGAGGTTATGGAAGCCAAGTCTCAGTGAATGGTAGTGGATTTAAAAACTTAAATGTTTGAATGACAATTGAGGTGAGATTTCAGAACTTCAAGTCACTTCAGTGTTTCCACTACACTGTCCAAAGTGCAAGGCTTAAAGAAATGTTACCCTATCTCTCTGTGGGTTGTCAAAGGATAACACAGACAGGTGCTAAACTAGGGTCAGTGAGGAATTTTGACTGAAAACAGGTGACAATTTGAAGAGCCCATGTGAATGTTCTTGCAGAACTGCTTCTCTTGCAGTCACCATGTCTTGCTTTCTTCTAATCAACTTCTTTTCTTTTTTATTCATGCCTCAGTCTTGTTCCTATTGTTCTCTCTCACATTCACTCCATTTATTATTTTCTCTTGCCCCACACATCCTTGTATGCCTTTCTCTAGGTATGTTCTTGTGCTCCTCAAATAAGTTTGTGCTGTGTGGAGTCACGTTGCAATGCAGCAATCACTGCTGAGTGGTTCTGCTGCTGTTGCATGGCACAGTGGGAGGGATTTAATCTCCAACATGACACTTCAGGGACACAGCAGATTGATGGAGGAGATTGTTCCCTAGGTACACTGCTAGGTATTATTCCTATCTAGATTTAATTTTACTTCCCCTAAAGTTCGCTTTGCCACAAAGTCCCAATTTGAAGAGTTCTTATGTAAAGATGGATTTAGGTTCAGAGAACTGGACCACTGCAGAAGAATAGGGTAAAGTGAGACCTCAGAGAATGAAATATATCAGTCAGTAGTCTTTTTGTCCTTAGACATGTTTGCTGTGGAAAGGTGGCTGAGAAACAGGAAGCCTGCAGGCAGAAAAAGGTAAGTCTGACAAAGAAACTCAGAGAACAATGCACAGCATAACTGTGGAATTTCAGGATAATAATGAAAGGAGTTTGAGATCCTCAACACCACAACTGGGGCAGGACCTGACTTCATCAGTGGGTCAAGTCATTATACCAAGGGTTGTGCTGAAGCTGACATGGTGTTTCTGCCACAGTGTAAAAGAGGTTCCCATGTGGTAAAATACAATGGCATGGTTTCTGAATTTCAAAATCAACCTCTTTCTCTCTTTTAATTAAAAATTCATCTTTTATATAGAATACAAAGTGCAAGGGACATCAAATATATTCATCACCATCACTGTGGAAATTTTGTATCACACAGACTTGCTTCATTGATAAAGTAACATGGTGAACTTGTTTTGGTGAGATTTTTCCACACAGTAATGCTCTTCTCCATCCTGTGCCAGCTAATGCCCCTCAGGCTTTTAATTTTTTAATTTTTTTTGCTTCAAATAATCCATTTTATCCCTTCTTAAACTCTACATTTCAAATGTTTCCATTATTTTATTTTTGTCAATATTCAAGTGTGGTCAAAATCTGGTGCAAACAGGCTTTACAATGTCTCTTTAAAAACCAAAAGGTGCAGAGAGCTTGGGAGTATTTGCTTATGAATTTTAGTCTACCTGGCCCAGTGAGGATGAATATAATTTTTAGAGAAGGTACATGGACAGAGACAAGTCCCTCAGTTTCCTGTTACTAAGTTAAGCTTGCTAAACGTTACATTATTTTTTAACAGAGCCTTCTCTTAAAGGCATGTTGAATGAATGCAAAGTATTTTACCTTGCTAAGAGTAGCTGCAGCATGTTATGACCAATATCTGGACCCATGCATCAGAGCCAGATTTAGACACAGTTCTTTAAAACCTGTAATGGAGTCAAAATGCAATTAGTCTGTAGCTATAGTCTATGTAATTAAAGTTGGGAGCAGTCATATAGTGAAACATAGCACAGTCAGAGACTTAGGGAACCTAGCCTACTGCAGAAGCTATGAAAAACTGCTAAATAAATCTCTCCTTTCTTTGGCAAGGACTACGTAATCTTTGAGGCTCTCTGTTCACAAAAGGGGTGATGTTTGTGCAGACTCACAGAAAACAATCATCATATCAACATATTGTTGTGATCAACATATTTATAATTAGCTGTAGAAAGCACCTCATCTGAGATTCTTATATGTTTATATAAGTAGTTTGTTAGGCATTTCTTCTCTTTCCATCTTTCACAAATTTTTCTCAGACTGCAGAATGAACTTGGAAATATAGATTCTGCTTTGGAAGTTTAGATATGACTGTTTTCTGGTAAGGTAAGAACCTAATTAACTTCCTTCAGTATTTCACTATCACTGCTTCAAATGCAGTCTACAGTAATACAGGCATAAACAAGATTTAGTTTCCCTCTCAGAAACAAGTTTGAACTTCAATATACGCTTAAATACTTGCAAAGAATTTGAGCCATTCCCTGTTATATCTGAGTCAGCATTCTTCTCTGTGCCCCTGATTTACACCTCAGGTAAGCTGTTAAGTAAAATGGAAGATGTGTAGAAATCCCCAGAATTTATGGACACAGAAGAACAGACTACATTTTCAAGCTCTTGAGAATTTCTTGTGAGACTGACCATGATGGTGTTTAAAAGAATTTTAAAAGCATTTGCTGCATAAAGAAATAAGACACTTTCCAAAGCAGATTTGAGGATTATCTGATAGATCTTAGTGAGGGAATAAGAAAATCCCTTGCAAAAGCCAGGTACTTACACCATTTACAACCTGGGGAAAAGGAAAGATTTTCTTTAGCTTCAGTAAGAGTCTCTTTGGGCTCTCATATGTTAATATTCCCATCAGAAGCCCTACTCTGATTCTGTCTGAGGAGCAGAGTGAGAGTCTCCATGGATTTATTCATGATCCCAAAAGGACCTCTATGACTTGAAGGGATTTGCAGACATTCACTGAAATATCACAGAATCATTTCTGGAGTCACTGGCAGGTTGAGGGGGTTAATCCATGGTTTCTTGAGAGACCCTCCCTGTGCTGTATTGCAGTTCTCTGGGGTATTTCCATGAGCAATACTCCTACAGGCTCTTGCAAAAGTAAAAAACAAAAAAAAAAAAAAAAGAAAAAAAAAAAGCCAGGAAAGACTAGAAAGACTGAGGTTTGGGTTTTGTGTTTTATTATTTTGTTTTGTCAAAGGGGGGTTGGTTGTTGGTTTGGTTTGTGGGATTTTTTTTAGGTTTGTTTGTAAGTTTTGTTTTTTTTTTTTAAAGAAATACATTTCTCTTATGCATTAGCTTCGGGTAAAAATAAATTCTGAGTTGGTTCTTCTGATCCCTTTCCTCTTTCACCAGCTTCACACTTGTCACTCAGGGACTTTGAGTAGCTCTCATAAGGTTTTTGTATGTAAAAGCACAGGTGTGATAGGTGATCTGAGGATAATGAAGTACTGTGCCTCCAATTTGTGCTGGGCTGCAGAGGGACTACTTAACTCTCACCACACTCTTCCTTCAGAAGATATATCCTTGAACCTAATGATCTTCAGTTCAGTCTGAAGAGAAACTTAACTAACTCTTCTGCTGTCTCATGGCTGAGGATAGGTATAATTTTAGTCTGAGTTCTAACATGATTATTTTATCTAAAGTGCTTGTAACTTGTAACTTGTTTGTCTGATGGGTGTGAGGAGCTTCAGTCAACTTCCAACAACATTGGTGGAAAAAATCAACAAGGTGGGAAGGAGAAGTGACTTAATGAAGTCTGTCATTTTGATGTCCCTTCTCTATCTCTCCTATAACCTCTGCCAGTAGAAATCAGTATAGGTGCACTGATGCAATGTGTATGTGGTATGAAATAAAATCCCTAGATTTTACCTTTTGATGACATCATCCACTCTTCCAACCCATTTATGGCCTTCTGTATGTATGTGCCAACTCAATCTCTTTGAGTTGTATCATGCCCAAATTGATGTCTAAATGATGGTGATTGCAGTGAATAATCTCAGGCCTAAGCACATGTTTCTGTGCACTGATTGCCCCAGTCTAACTAGATCACAGGATATTCTGATTTGGAAGGACCCACAAGGATCAGCAAGTCCAGCTCTTAAGTGAAAAGGCCCATCCAGGGATCGAAACCACAACTGTGGTGTTATTAGAACCATGCTCTTACTGACTGAGCTTTTCCCAGGTCATAAACCTCTTCACCCAGACTGTTTGCTCCAGGAATATTTACCTGTAATGGTTTCAGGTTTTCATCAAATTATATCTGTGCTCGTTTATTACAATAAAATTTAAATTGCAATAAAATGTTGGTCTCCTCTGCCTGAGAGGTAAGTAAGTTTTAAAAATATTTTTAAGCCATTTTACTGCTGGAAATGACTGTTTTATGTGGCAGCTGCTTATCTGTGCCTCTAGATGGAGATCCTATCCATTTAACTCAGCCCTCCAGAGAAAGATGTGGGATGCTTCAATTTTGCCTTTCATACTCCAAAGACTAAATTTTTAATTTTTCTCTGATTTATGGATTATAAATTTATTTTGATCTCAGAAAATAGACATATTTTACAGCTTACCTGAAAACAAAACAAAACAAAAACAAAGAAGCAAACAAAAAATATTTTAAATGCTCTTCTCTTCTAGCTTGCAACAGCACGAGCAGCCCCAGCTATTTACTTTGCCTGAAATGTAGTGCTGAAACCCTCTGCTTTACAATTGCTGTTCTGAAAATTCCCTCTACTGTGTAAGCAGCTCTGACAAGCTGAGGTGCACAGGATTGCAGGTGGGACTCAGAAGGAATGATATGGACCATTGCATTCAGCCACTTTTATCATATGGATAAATCTCATGGTTCCACAAGAACAGGGAGGAAAACCTTTCATAACTTCACAAAGAGAATTGGTTATTTTCTCACTAGTTTTGGACCAAGGTTTTTTATTATAATCCTAGCGAGAATAAGGAGGCATGTGAGTGAAAGTATCTCCTCTAGTCCAGGAGGTGAAAATCCCCTTTTGTGGATCAAAACCAGTTAGACTGAACCATGCCTATTAAGCATATTTTTCAGGTTTGCCCAGTTCAGTAGGGTGCAGGGTTTAGCTTGTAATGGTATCAGCTGCCCAAAGACAGAATGCAAATTCTCTCTTGATTACACAGGTCCTGAAAAACAAAAACATATCTGCAGCCAAACCTGTACTGACAGAAAGGGAATATTTTGTGTGCCTTATGGGTGATTATCATAACAACAGTAATAGTAATAGCAGTACCAATATATTAAAAGTACTTTGTTATCTACATCTTTGAGGAAAACTACCTTTTTTATTATTATTATTTATTTCCTGAAACTAGAGAGATTATTTTTTGTTTGGGTTTTGAGGGCTTTCTTTACTATACTGTCTATATTTCTACTTGTGTGATATTTAATACCAACAGGTTGGGCTCATGACACTATATTTACTTCTATATGGTTTTTTCTGTATTTCCTTTCTCTGCAGTTTGAGACTGCAAGAGCAGCAGTGTGCAAGGTGTAGTTAACAGCTTTACAAATCCTCAGACCCTGCCCTGAAGCAGCAGTTTTGGTGCCAGCATTGACACCTACTCGTGTACAGTCCCCTGCTGCTTTGGGGGAATATTTTTATTTCTGCCTTGTTTCAGTTGTTGCTTGTGGTACACTGTTGGTTTGCTTGTTTAAATATTAAAATTTTGACTCTGATCTACTTGTTTCAAGATCTGTGCAGAAATTTTAAATTTTGCCCTTAGATATCCTTCACAATTAGATGGAAAAAGTAGATCCACGCAGGCCCACAGGATATCTTTTTTACAGGACATGTGTTGATTGAGATAAACAGAAGTGCATGAAAGTAAAAAAACAAACAAAAAGCCAAAAACAGACCACACCAAGACAGTAACACTTAGCAAAGATGTTTCTAGTTTCAAAAGGATTGCAGAAGATAATCCATGTGTTGAAGATTTTAGTCTTCAGGTTTGGGTATTTTCTGAAATGTATTTTCACCAAAACTCCAGACTATATCTATATTCTGTCTGAAAGCCTGCAATAAATTCTGGCTAACAGACCTAGGATATTTATCACAGATGAAGGGATTTTGTTTCTCTCTTTTTATTTTTACATTGTGAGTTTAAAATGGTACCAGGAAGAAATTTAGAATCAAAGCCAATTCAGCCCAGGATAAAAATCAGCTCAGGGAAAAAAACCTCCCATTGTTGCTACAGCAAACATCAAATCCATCTTACATAGGTTTGGGATGAGGAGGAACTAGATCAAAAAAAGAAACTAAAAGAAGCATATTTCCTTCTGCTTGAGACTTAGATGTGCACTCAGAATGACAATGCACATACATTCTTGGGTAATCCTGTTTAAATCACAAATATAACTTTCAGGTGCTGATCATTTTTTGCCTCTTTCATGTCTTGACCTTTATATGGTAGCAGAGAATTCAAAGAAGACATTAAATCCTTACCAAATTTAACTTGTCAATATGCACAATACAGAAGAATGGCTTGTCTAACAAACTTTGACAGGCGTGATGTATCAGCCATTTTTTTCAATATAGCAAACATTTCTGTAGTCTGTTTTGTGACAGATGTTGGAGATATATTTTAAATTTAAAATTAAAATGTTTGCTACAAGATTTGCCTGCACCAAATGGATGTGTTCCTGCCAGGATAAGTGGAAAGCACAACTCAGCAGGATGCAATGCTTAAGTATGCCCCAGTTGCCCAGTCAGTACAAGGGGATGATTTTCAGTACTATGAGTTCTTTGAGTTCTTTAGAGGGAGGAACTACTGCACTGTGAACATTTCCCAAATACATATCAAATATCAAACAATAATTATTTTATATGTGGATTTTTTGGCTTTTGGACATTTTCCGTGCAGCGATTATGGTGTATCCACTCCAAAAAGTCATATATATTTTGAAATATATTTCATAAAATTATCTTGGTTGATTTTCAGGTCACGAGAGACATTCCTTGCCTTTTCTGGGTATTCTCTGTTTAGCAAGAATGCACTTAGTATAGAAGGATAAATTATGGTAGCCCATGGGAGCCAGTGCCATATTGTGCAGCTCACACAAACAGCCATGGGCTTGCAGAGGAGAGCTCTGTTTGTTCAAGAATAAGATCTGGTATTTCTCACACAGGAGGTCATATTACCTTAAAACGCCTCTGCCCCGTAGGTCTGCCTGATGAATAACATCTGCTCCCATAACATCTGCCTCTCCAGCAGGAGAGATGGGCTCTGTGGCAAGACAAAAACAAAAGTAATCCACAGGCAGCCCTGTAGCGAGGCAGCAAGCGGCCACGAGGAGAAACAGAACCCTCTCTGTGCACCTGATTCCAACCCACCAGGAAGGAGCCCAGAAGGTTGTGGGGGCTCTTGGGTTAGGAAGCGTGCACACCCCTGCCCCTGCGTGTGGAATTTTAGTACTCAGGGCAGTGACAGCATTTGTCAGGGGAAGGCAGATGTGTCTCCAGCCCTACACCCTCCCATCAACATCCACAGCAAAATATGCTTCACCTTACAATCACACTGATGCTGCCAAAGGGAAGTTTTTACTGGAGCTGGAGACAGCAGCTGTTTCCCCATACCTCAGAAAGATGTAACTCCCTGTAACTCCAGAGCTACCAACCCTCTTCAGGGCTGGAAAGTTTTGTGCAAAAAGAGACCACTGGGAAGGGGACTTCTTTGCTTTGCTCCCATTCATATTAACACAATGAAATCCTATTCCTAGCAAGTAAGATCAGCTTTTAGCTTTCATCCATCTCTTTGCATCCCAAAGATTCCCATAAAATCAGAATTGTTACTGAATTACCAATATTTCCAGTGAAAGTGGGTAAAAATTTCACCTGAAAAGACTGAGGAATAAATTTAGTTGGGAGATGGTAATTTGGTTTTACAAGTTTCAAGTTTTTAAAATTAATTTTGTTCTTCAGTGGAATCAAAACAGAGCTTCTGAACAGTTTTTCAAAAATATATTGTAAAGAAACACTTGTTTCTTTATAATGAAGCACAATTGTTTCATCTCTGATGCACTCTCACTCATTTCCATTTTGCTCCCCCACTCACTTTCTGTCACCAGAGGTAGCTGCAGAGCCCTGGACCATGAACCCTCTTCAGCTGATTATTTTTACTTTTTTTTTTTATATCAATACAACTCTATGCATGTTTTTATCTCTCCATTAAAAATACATTCTGTTAAGAATGTTCATAAACAACTCTGCTTGGGAGAAATCCTTAGCTTGTCCAAAAAATTGATGTCTTACACGTCTAACTGGATAACCACCTGCTCAACAGTGAAGCTTTGGGAGGAAAATAGACTGGGAATCGCTGAAATGACAGTCCTATCAATGACAGGTGTCCTGTCAATGTTTTTGCACCGAGTAAAAATTCTGCTACATTCAGCCTAGTCTTACTGTATGAAACACACACTGAACTAAAGCATTCCTCTTCCTTATTTTCTTTTCTTGAACCTGATCCCAAAGATTTTAGTGATGTACCTCTAAATAGATAGCTAGAAAAAAATGTCTGTTTGAGCCTTATGTTCCTCTATTTATTCATGTATTCACTTCAACATGGAATTGGCAAACAAATTTTAGCTGTTTTTCACAGGAAAGGCAAGTGCAGGAGCCCCACCCTCTGCCAGTTGTATTCCTTTCAGTATAAATTGCAAGATGACAAAGTTGCCTCAGACAGGAAACCTTTTACCCTGGTTTAGCATTTTGACTTTTCCATGGAGACAGACTTGCTTATTTTTTCAGAAGGGTCAGAAGGGATTTTGCCGCTGCCGTGACATTTTGTATCATCTTCTTTCTTTTGCATCCGGAAAAAAGGAAAGAGGGGGGGAAAAAAATAAAAAAGCACAGTTCTGAAATGACAGTAGAAATGTATTTCTCCTTTGAAATGACGTGGACTGCATGTGTCTGTGCATCAGCAGGTTAGTCAGAGGGACCAGAGGAGAATTCTCTAATCCCTGGTGTATAGAGGAGCTATACATAGATAATTTTTGTCTTCCTTTGATTGCACCACCGTGTTTAGAGACTCTTAAAGAAGTGATGCCTTATGCGTGGTTGAAAAAATAAGCAGAATAGTGTAATTAGAAAAAAACCCTAACTTCCCTGTCACATCTGGCCTTCACGCTTCAATAGTCCCTTGAGCGCAGCTCATAAATAATGAGCGCTCAGAGATGGGCTGCACAATTCCAGTGCATTTTATTGACTTCCAGGGGATGCACAAAAGGATAGAATATATCCTGAAGGCAAAAGCATGCACTGTTCTCTTAGTCTTCTATCAAATGTGTATCACTAGCAATTTAATTACTATTTATTGAGCACTGCCAGTAGGGTATACGGGGCACAAAAAGAATTGTTATGTGTAAACAGAACTGATTTTTATCTGTTTCTTTATTTAGCAATACCCTGCTATCCATTTCAGACCTTTTGTTGTAGCTTAATGTGATACAGATTAAAAATATTGTGATTTGAAAAATAATGGGGAAAGTCCAATCAAGCAAGCATCAAAAGATAAATATTATGTTTAGAAAAAAATCCCGAAAGAAAAACAATGCCTTATGAAAGTATAAATACTCAAAAGTAAGCAAAAAAAACTTTAATCTTACTGAAATTGAAAAAAATAGAGACAAAATACGTATGCAACAAAACAGATAGCCAAATGCTCATCTGAGGTGAGCTTACTAACTTCAACAGAACCACCCTCTTTTGTTCATTGACAGACTAAATAATTTGGTGCAGTGCCAGAATCTTTGTATGTATTGCCTAAAAAAGGAACTGCAGGGTGATAAAATTTTGGGGAGATAGGATAAAAATCCATTCCATAAACCTCACAGAAGCATGCTCAGGTGGAAAATGGAAGAAAGACAGAAACAGAGATCTCCTCCCCATGATCTGTCTCTCAGTAGATTACAGCTTCACTTTGAGTTATAAGAATGTTACACCCTCCATTCTGGACCTTTTATTTGGAATAGGGTTTGAAATGAGCCAAGTGAACTATTTTGTTAGCAAGAAAGAAAACAATGTGCCGGTTCAGTTCCAAAATATTCAAGTCAATACCAGTTTTAAAAAAATAGCAAAGAGAGAAATGCATCCAAGAACTTAAAAATATAGGTTTTGGTCCGAATGTGTGCCTTTCTCACATATTTAGAACCAGAATTTATTAGAATAATTCTGTTATTCCTAAACTGTACTGTACTAAACACTGTAAGGTGTTTCCTTTAGCCAAAGCCAACTGTTTTTTCCTGAATGCATCTTCTAGCTTTAAACTTTTGCCAAGTCCGTTTATTGGGATCCACTCCTTAAAGGCAAAGGGACTAACTTCCTGATGGTATCTGTTTTCTTTCCTTTCCTCTGCAGGTGTAACTGGGTATCTTGTTATCAGAAGCGAAATGAATAACTCAACGTACATAAACTCTTCCACTGAAAATGTGATGGCCTTGGAGAGCCCCTACAAAACTGTTGAGGTGGTGTTCATCGTCCTGGTGGCAGGGTCTCTCAGCCTGGTCACCATAATTGGGAACATCCTGGTCATGGTGTCAATCAAAGTCAACAGGCACCTCCAGACTGTCAACAATTATTTCCTCTTCAGCCTGGCCTGCGCTGACTTGATCATCGGCATCTTTTCCATGAACCTGTACACCCTCTACACTGTGATAGGCTACTGGCCCTTGGGGCCTGTGGTGTGTGACCTCTGGCTGGCTCTTGACTACGTGGTCAGCAACGCCTCTGTAATGAACCTGCTCATTATCAGCTTTGACAGGTACTTTTGTGTCACCAAGCCTCTGACGTATCCCGTAAAGCGGACCACCAAGATGGCCGGCATGATGATCGCGGCCGCCTGGGTGCTGTCCTTCATCCTCTGGGCCCCTGCAATTCTCTTCTGGCAATTCATTGTGGGAGGAAGGACTGTCCCAGATGGGGATTGCTACATCCAGTTTTTTTCCAACCCTGCTGTCACTTTTGGCACTGCCATTGCAGCCTTCTATTTGCCTGTTATCATCATGACTGTCCTTTACTGGCAAATCTCTCGGGCCAGTAAGAGTCGGATAAAGAAAGGAAAGAAGGAAGCCGCCCAAAACCAAGAAACAGTTTCCCCCAGCCTTGTCCAAGGTAAAATAGTGAAACCAAACAATAACAATATCCCGACCAGCGGAGATGGGTTGGAGCACAGCAAAATTCAGAATGGGAAAACCAGTGAAGAGACTGTGACCAATAACTCTGTTCAAGGGGAGAAGGAGAGCTCCAACGACTCCACCTCCATCAGTGTGGTCGCTTCCAACTTGAAAGAGGATGAAGCTACCAAAGATACCAGACAGGCTTCTGCCTCCCAAGCCCATGTCAAAGCAGAGAACTCCAAGCTGACATGCATCAGGATAGTCACCAAGTCCCAAAAGGGGGACTGCTGTGCCCCTACCAACACTACTGTGGAGATCGTAGGCACAAATGGGGAGGAGAAGCAGAACAGCGTAGCCCGGAAAATTGTCAAGATGACAAAGCAGCCAGCCAAAAAGAAACCACCCCCTTCTAGAGAGAAAAAAGTGACAAGGACGATTTTGGCCATCCTCCTGGCCTTCATCATCACCTGGACCCCATACAATGTGATGGTGCTCATCAACAGCTTCTGCACATCCTGCATCCCTAACACCGTATGGACCATAGGTTACTGGCTCTGTTACATCAACAGCACCATCAACCCCGCCTGCTACGCGCTCTGCAATGCCACTTTCAAGAAGACCTTTAAGCACCTTCTTATGTGTCATTACAAGAATATAGGAGCTACAAGGTAAAAATAATAATAAAAATAATTATAGAAAGGGTGAAGAAGTTCCAAATTAAATTTAAAAAACCCTCAACGCTATAGCACTTTATGCTCTTCTATGGAATGTGCAATCCAGGATGTTGGTGGAAATACTGATAAGGGGCATCAGCTGTACCCCTGAGGACTACACTTTAAAACATTTTTTTAATAAATGAAAATAAATCTTTAGGACACAGGGATGTTTGAGAAATTAATCAAGTATGTGGACTGGAGGCACAGTTCCTTACTTTCTGAGAGTATTCTGCAGAAGGGCTTCAAAGTCTCTGATTTTTGGTCATTCTGTGTAAAATACTTGTTCTTTCATTCTCTTTTTCTTGTTTTTTCCTGTGTGTGTTTATTACATCTTCATCTAGGTTAAAAAAAAACCCAAATTTTAGTAATAACTGTGTGGGAGAGGCACAGGAGTTTGGATGATCATTGCATAATCCAAATCAATCATAGCAGAAATTTTCTAAAGCTCAAAGTTGTCTAAAGCTGTTTTGCCACTGTCGTGTAAGAAGCTCAATGTTAGGTAAATCATGCTGGAAGTTTTTTATGTTGTTTATGACCCCACCATTTCCAAAACCACATCAGTTCTGAAAGTGTACATATGTGCAACATGTAATCATTGTATATCGTTCCAAGTCTGCTGCTTGCCCCCTCCCAGGGGTTTTTATTCTGTGACTGCTTCATCATGACAAGATCAAAGTGAAAAGACATGGTCTCACCCAGATTGCTACATGCAAAGACTTCTTCAGCATCCATGTAAACCAAAGCTTTTGAGATGATTTTGGTCACTTTGTTCATCATGTAACATCGACCTGTGGATTTGTCTATTACCTCCATCAGCCTTTTCTTCCTTTGTGTACCTTAGTTGTCCAGGGCAAGACTGAATACCAAAAGAAGCTGTAAATTAAAAGGTCTCATCCAGTCCGCCACTATGATGGCCAAACAGAAGGTCTCAGCTGAAGAATAGAAACAAGATTATTAGTAGGAAAATGAAAGGCTACATCCATTTAAGGTTGGATGTACAGATGAAGAGGTATGTTGAGGCTTCACAGAATGAATAGCTAATATTAGATGACCATGCTCTTGACCTATCAAAAGATGATTTTTGATTAATTGATTGAGGAAAAGAATAAGATAGACTGACATACCCATCTGGATCGAGCTCTGCTAAGCCCTTAGTGTGAAACTGGGGTTCTTTCTGGGTGAATCCTGGACAAGATGTTTGCTTTCTGGAAAAGATACTGGTCACATTGCCTTGTACTACCTGAGAGCCATATTTTGACTTTAAGCCAAGGGGTAACACTAATAAAATGGCAGAGAGGAAAACTGTGATTGTAGAAAACCAGATACTGAAATAATCTGGATGGGAGTCTGGCATGGATTAAGTTCAAATATTTTTTTGCTACTCTACACTAGAGTAGCAAATACACATGAAATTTTGATTATTTCTGCCTGACAAAGAATTTAGTATTCCAATATTTGATATTTACTGTAGCAAAACTAAACATTTTGTGGGCAGGTCAAAGGGTATCAGATTACTGAAAACAGAGATTGTCTACGAGTTACGCATATTTTATTTACCTTCTTCTTAGTACCTCTAACTTCCAGCACAAACAAAGGTACATTTATATATTTTGTTACCAAAAAGAGCATACACAGTGTCCTAAGGGTCTCTTTTCTGGAGTGAAAGCCACCCACCAAACAGGACACAAATTCATTCTGTTATTTCATGCTACAGTTTTAGAGTATTGCACAATTCACCTCAAAATAGCAGCCTCTGAGATTACAGAGAAATTAATCTTGCAGAATTAAGTTTTACATTTGACAAGCTTATTGGAACACAGTGTCAAAGCACTTTGGTATCATGACAATTTTCGTGTTTTGTAGTACCAGTTCCCAGCAGAAAGTGAAAATGAGGAGGATTAAACTGCAGTAAATTAAGGCCACGTTAAAACTCCGGATTAATATGTCTTAATATGAAGTCATTGAATTTATACCCCTAGTGATTTCATCCTAATATAACTGTCTCTATACAGCCAAGGATCTAATTTTGCAACCCTCACTTACCTTGAGTTATATCCACTATCACTGTTTTGATCTTCCTGCTTGTAAGGAAGAATAAGTCAATGACAAAGCTTGCCAAACTGAGCACTGCTTGAATTTTAAAACTTCATTCTCTAGGTTTATCTCGACAGGTCAAAGAAGGACTTATGCATTCCTGGGTTGTTCATTCCTTTTTGTGGTAAAAAAATCCAGATAAAGTCCCAAGATATAATAAAATCAAATATGTTCGATTTCTAAATCTGACTTCCTTAGAAAAGTTGCATAAAAGAAACACCTGCTTCTTTCTTTCAGCAAGTGCTGTGGGTATCAATAGTACAGGTACTCAAACTGGGAAATAATGATTTGTACAGCCATACTTAGTCTTTTAACTCTGGCTTTCTATCAGATGTGCAAATATTTTATTCACACATTTGAAGCTATCACTTGCTCATAATGAATTAATCTAACAGCTAAGGATGCTCCTACAGGTTAAAAAGTGGGACAGATAGGTTGCACTTATACTTCATCATGTGATATGATGACACTCAAAATACCACAGGAAGAAAAGTATTTTGGGCCAGCATTTGTAAAAAAAAAAAAAACAACAAACAAACAAACAAAAAACAAGCAAAGGAAAATTTTGAGTTTGAAGTTTTCTAGTGTTTTTCCCTAGCACCACCCTCACTTTTGATCTTAAGAGACAAGGTGCTTTGATTTGTGTTATAGTATATCTAAAAGGCTTGCAGGACACACAGTCCTCTGTGCTTCCACCCCATAACAGTTCCGTGGTACATTTACATTTGCAGACTATCAAACAGTGTAAAAACAGATGACATAGTGCACCTACGTATGGATCCACAGGCATGCAAACACACAACTCTACATGGTTTATATATGTGAAAAACAGCCAGCTAATATTCAAGATATTGCATGGCATTTTGTCTGCCTTGTGTGCATTGCCAGCTGCTGGGAGGTACAGAACCAACTCTTATTGCACTGTTTAGCCCCTCCTGAAGGCAGAGAAGAGGCAGAATGTGCCCTCAGGTATTGGGAACCTCTTGGGTTTTCAGCTGGTTGTGGCTCAGTAAGACAAAAATGTGATAATGGGTCGGAACTACAAAGTAATTGGTTCTTGAATATCCTTTGAGCATTCATGTCTTTCCTTTGTGTCCCAAACTACGTTCACCAGGTTTCACTTCCCTTCTGAGTGATAGTTCTGCAGGATCTAGATGTCAGTCTTGAAGAGCAGCTCTCCCTGGGTAACTTCGGCTTTCCTGGCTGTCACCTGCACCCTGTGGTCCCCAAGGCCCCAGGTGGCCCTGCTGCTGGATCTGCCTCATCTTCACCTTGGGCTTGGCCAGAGGATCCCAGCGGCATGTCCACACCATGTGCTGCTCTGGCCACTTCTGTTTCACACAGAAATCAAGCACACTGTGCAGGTAACACATGAGAACAAAAAGAAAAAAATCCCAAAAGCTATAACCAACAACAAAAAATTTCAGCTAGAACTTCTTGCCGCCTCCTTTTCTTCCTCTTTCATTATTTCCAGAAAGAGGCAGCCCATGGGGAGTGATTTGTGCTGTTGTGGGACAGTCCTACCTTCCTGCTCCAGGAAGAGAACAGCAACTTGGAGATGCATCAATCCAGGGGCAACTTTTCTGAGTATTAAAAATGTCTGTGGTCAAAGAGGAAGGAAGAAAGAAAAAGAAAGGAAAAAGAAACAGAAAATTAAAAGAAAGAAAAGGAAGAAAGGAAGAAAGGAAGAAAGGAAGAAAGGAAGAAAGGAAGAAAGGAAGAAAGGAAGAAAGGAAGAAAGGAAGAAAGGAAGAAAGGAAGAAAGGAAGAAAGCTGAAGCAATACTTAACATCTGTTTTCCAGTGAGAACAAAATCTAAGAAAAACTTGTCAGCCTTCTTTCTGTTTGAGATTTTCATTTGATTTATTAGGAGTCATTTGATCTATTCAAAGATAGTGAAGTATTTGAATGTTGCCTGATGAAAGACAGTCCAAAGACAACAAACGCATCTATATAGGTCAGATTGTTTTTTCTTTCTTTCATTGTTTTTTTGCTGTACAAAAGCTCACAGGGATGGGAGTGCTCAAGTGGACCCCAGAGATCAGTTGTTTGGCATTCACAAAGCATGAAGAGGACAAAAGCAAGTGCTGAATCTATCAGCCCTCTGTTTTATACTCTTCTGGTGGAGGAAAACATACTGACAAGAAGAGGTGCATTCAAGAAGTGTGGCTGTGGTGAGAAAAGCCCACACACCGCTGAAGAAACCCTTGAAGTGGCCCAGCAGCTCCTGGCCATCCAGGGATAGGAGCAGGAGGGCAGAGACTTTTTTTGTTATTTTGTCTCCTTATGGATTTGAATGTGTCCATCTGTCTGTGGGACTTGCTAGCAAACTCATTGTTCCCTTCCCCAGTTTTGACTGATTTTGATCTCTGTTCTTCATTCTTATGAATGAGATATTCCTAACAGATGACGCAGCTCCAGCTTCTCCTGTGGTGCTGGGGTGGCACACTGAATTTTTCACCTCTGCTGACTATCTTTCCTTGCCACTTCTGTGCCCCAAAATTAATCATGGCAGAGGCCTAGCAGGACTGAATAGTCAAAGCCATCCTGCTGCAAACCTGACATGAATGCAGCTTGGGGGCAGGGGAGAGAGTGGAGAAGAGTGATGCTGATGTTGTTTTCTCCCTCCCCTTAGAATACTTCATAAAAATCTTCATTTTTTTGGCAAATTGTGGTGTTTCTAGGGGTGAGAATCTGAAGTTTGACAAAATAAAGGGCAGGAGAACAAACTCTGGCCCTGTGCATGGGGGTTGTTTGCTGGCAGTGAGTTTGGAGTTTAATAGTCCCAGATGATGACAGTGCAAGTGGTAGAAACTGAGATAATTAAAATTAGCTTTTCTTTCACTACAGACACTTACAAGGGTATGATTTCTATACAATATTGCTTTTTCAGTTCTCGTATGTCATGAAATGCTCTAGACTTTTAAGGAATATTTCTTTTTTAAAATGTATAGACAATCTTGCCTTGAAGGAACCTGAAAGATGGTCTTTAATTTGCTGTGGCCTCTCTTCTCTGCCTGTTTTTCCTCTTTTGCCCCAGTTTTACTAAAAAGTTTTCCCCCTTCCTCACTTTAACAAGTGTCACCCATGTTACAGCTACAGGCTTGCAGTTCCACTTGCCTTTCAGGCACTGTGAATGCTGGCATTCAACCTCTCTAACCCCACCCAAAAACTGCCTTCCCTAGCATGCAACATCCTCCTCCACTGGAGCCCAAGCCACTGTGTGGAGTGGCAAGTTCCATAAATCCATTCTGCATGGGTTTTAAATTGGAAGTAAAACAAACCCTCACATGAAACAAAACCAAATCAGTTCTTCTGTTGCCCAGTTTTGTTACCTTTGTGTTAGGTACAAGGGGGATGATGTTAAAGAGTGAATGTGCTTGTAGAGGAATATTGTGCTGCCACATGCACAAATTCATTTTCTGCTCTGTGCAACAGAAAGACAGCCCTGCCTTCCCTTGAATCCCCTTTCATTCATGAGCTTACTAGCAGAGTATCCACTGAGAGTCCAAACCTAAGAATGTAATTACAGCAAGGCTGAGTTGAACATGAATCATTTACCACAACACAATTATTTCTCCTGTATTTTTACTTCCCTCCTTTTGCAGGGGCCTCTTTTGCTACATAGTGGAGTTAGTGGGTTACATGAGCATATTAATCCTTCCAGGCCTCATATTTCAGGGTACTGGGTAGATTTGTTAAACGCATTTCATTCCAGTAATAACCAAATAAAAGAAAATAAATTCTGGTGTCTTTTTGCCTTCCAAAGTTCCATTCAGTAAGTTGTCTTTTTCATCTTTCCACTGTGAGTTTCTTTTCTTCTTTTTTTTTTTTCTTTTGTTTTTTTTTTTTTTTGGGGGGGGGGGGGGTGTTTTGTTTTTTGGGCTTTTTTTTGGATCATACTTGCCAAGAAGCACACAGAAACCATTTTCTGAGACATGTCCCAAAGTGCTCTGACTCTGGCAGAAGCAGCTCTGTGTGGTACATGAGGCAGTGTGATCCCAGCCCGTGCTACAATGTCTTTGGAAGGATTTCACTGAGTGTTTAATATCCAGACTGACTCACCTGACAGCACTGGAGAAAGCACAGGGGGACAAGGTTGGTGTGTTCTTACTTGTGAAGGGACAAACAAGTCACTTTTGGATTGTTTTTCTGCTTCCCCCATGTAGTCTTCAGGGAAGAGGTAGGGATTTCTGCCCCCACTGGAGACTCTGTCTCTCCACCTCTGCTCCAAAGACAGCCCTTCCCTGAAGCACATCATGGTACCAGTGGCTGTAAAAATGATAAAAACACTGCTGGGAGCACCATGCCTGCCAATCAACAGACATTCTTCTATCCTGTCCTTTATTTCTGGTGCCACTTAGCTGAGCTGGTTGGTAAGTTAGAGACTAGGAATTTGTAAATACCTTTAGATAGTGTGTTTTAACATGACCAACACCATATCTTGACTGTGTAAAAAATAATACATTATGTGTAACACTACCCAGAGAAGCTTATAATGTAAATATATCTACAATGAATGTCAAATTACGCTTCAAGCTCTATGAATGAGGGAGAACCTCATCTCTTCATGAGATCTTTTTTAACTTAACTATATGAAAAACTTGTTATTCGTTTATATATATATATATTTAAAAAAAACCTGCATTCTTTTCTTCAAAATAAAATACTACTGCAAAAAAGAAGGGAATGCATTACTTGTATATGATATCCAAAATCATGTGGTAAAACCAGGAACTGAGAATCTTACAAGTAGAAGATTGGTCAAATTCTTGATGCCGTACATTTGATCTCATATAAATAAGATAAGCACAAGTTTATGGTTAGCTGTATAAAGCTGACCCACTTGATTATATATACATTATAGATATATATTTATATATGCTGTATAGATATATTATACACAACATTCATACAGTGAAAGCAATGTTTGATAAAGTTATATTAACTGGGAATTTGGATGTAATGTTGTGTTCCATTTGGAGGAAAAATGTCTGTGTTATTCAGCAGCATTCTAATTTGTTATACAAGATGAAGAAAGAAGGTACTTCATCAAAACAAGCCATGAAGGAATAAGATGATGAGAGTCAAACATTTTGAAGAGACAACTAAAATTACATGCAATATATGTGTATGTACTTCTGCTGAGTTGTATTCCTAGTTAAAGCATTGCATTAAACAGAGAATTATAATAGTAAAAATGTGTTTGGATGTGGTATCTCTGTTTATTAAACTTTCCTACTGACTGAACTACTCTGTGAAATGTAATGGTGATAGATGGAGAAAAATGGTTTTCCAACATTAGCCACAGGCTCTGAAAGTGTCTGTAGTAACCAGAAAAAAATTTCTAACTTTTTCTGATTTCCTTGGCAAGTGTGATGTTCAAGAGAGGTCTGAAGTACAACTTCACCTGTCCTTGTTTTGTCCACATTTTGTTCCTCCTTCAGAAAAGGTCACCTTTAACCACAATGTCCCTTGAGCATTCTGACAAGAGCCTCCAATAAAACATACCTCCAGATATTCCTGTCATCCAAGTATTGAAAGGGAACAGGTAAGATTCTTTTGTAGCTGTCCTGTTATAGCCAAGGAAATAAATTTTTAACTTTGAGTAGAGATGGCACCACTAACAGCCAAATACATATTTTGCTCACTTTGCCTTACAAATGCAAACGTATCTGCATGGCATCCTCAGAAAGTGTCTAGGAGTAGAGATAAAGAAACAAAGTGCATATTCAGCTTCTTGGGGCCTCAGGACACTGTTTCACCCCCATGTCAGAAGCAGACAGGGCTCAGAAGCAGCAAAGGGAGCCAGTGGTGGTGACTGGGGACCATGCCTAGCCAGGGAAATCTAGCTTTTGGAGCACAGTCAATCAGTTTGACAAGGGATTGAAGTGGGGATCTCTTGGGCATGGTGGGTGCATCAGCTCTGTCAGGGCCAGGATACTTTTGTCCAGCCACTCCAGAATGAGAAGAAGCCATTTTAAGAAAGTGGTCTATGTTGGCTTCCTTTTTGTATTTTTTCCCTTTCTTAAATTTGAGGATCTTCACTTTTTCCACCTTTACAGGACTTTACACCTGTCTCAACCTCTCTGCCAAAGACTTTCTGCCTCTGACATTTGCTCTACAGTTTCTTCAGCCCAAGCTCACCTTCAGCCATTTCACCACCCCTCTTCACCTGCACCTTTCCACAATGAAAGGGAGAAAATCTAATTTACCACCTGCCTTTGTCTCAGAGAAATCAGATAAATTGATGTGTTTGAATAGATTTATTTACTTGTCTTGTATCTAAACCTGCACCCTGCAGAGCAGGGACTCTACTGATAGGCTGTAAGGTGGGAAAATAAGGGGCAGCCACTTATGGTCAAAAGACATTTGTAAGAATCACAATAGAGACACAAACAGGTACCTGAAATCCATTTTCCCAAGGCACAACTATTTTCAGCATGCACATTTCTTATTTATACATGTATTTAAGATCCTCATTGTGAAGCATACAGTTAAGGCTACCTGTAAATTCAGAGAACTGATGCTAAACTGTTGTTTGTCTTCTCACATATATTTTGAAAAGGATTTTGTCAGTGCTGGTTCTACACATTAGAAAAGACCCATTGATATGCCAGATTACCTGCCTGAACCATTCACTCTGACTCACAGTTTCACCACTAGGCTGTGAACAGTTACCTTTTTATTTAAAAGAGGAGAATCACACTTAGCACCATAAAAA
This sequence comes from Poecile atricapillus, assembly GCF_030490865.1. Lineage (NCBI taxonomy): Eukaryota > Metazoa > Chordata > Aves > Passeriformes > Paridae > Poecile > Poecile atricapillus. Next base: position 18,695,024 of record NC_081289.1, on the reverse strand, counting down.
TTTCTGCCTCAGTCATCAAATACAGCCAGTAATATTTGCAGTTAATGTAATATCTAATAATGTATGTCATCTGGAGAGACATCTTGAGACAATGGTCACCAGGCCAGAAGTGTCTTTATTAAGTGCTTTGCTTTAAGGACATCTATTAGCAGAAAAAAATTAGGTAAAGTGTAGCTACCTACTTCACCCTGAGTTCTGAGAGTGCCCTAACAAAACCAATACAGACAAATGCTGCTATTTAGTAAATCCATTAACAAAGTTTCTGGCCTTTTGCCAAGAATTGCATGCACCGTCTAGATGTGGGAACCTACTTGGCAGCACTAGAAGCTTGACACCTTCTTCTCCATGGAGCTTGCCAACTTCACTTCTGCCAACACACAGAATGGGGGAAAAGAATAAAATCAGCAAGAATGATATTGAAGAATTGGAGAGACAAAAACACCCCTTTCCATCAGCTCTTTGTTCTGTCTTGCCACCCTCTCCTTCCTTATTTTGCTCCTTCTTCCCCTTACCTGTCCCTTTCTTCCTCACCTGTCTCTGCTCTGACAAGTCTCATCTACCTCTCCAGGTTTCTCTCTCTCATTAACAGCTTGCTAAAGGTGCTAAACAAATCACTTTGAAATCAAAGCCTTTGGCTTAAAAATGCAAAGCAATGTAAAAGGGAAAGGGATAAGAAGGAATGCCTCAAAAAACTCTGGAGTTAATTCATTTAGTTTAGGGACCAAAGGTTTTCCCTGACTGCCCCCATAATCACTACTATCATTTTGCCTTCAGTCAAAAAACACTTATAAGCAGGGCTGAGCAGAGATTATTGAATCCATATGGTGCAGGAGCAATATTCCTAAATGGAAGCATTGCTGATGGCAGCTGCACCAAATCATTTTCTGGAACTATAGACACAATAGACCTGTGGTTTTGCAAAATTCATCCTTCTGAAATGCAACCTAATAAAAGAATAGGGAACAAAGAAGTTAAATCTTTCCAGCACAGATCTACCTTAGCTCCCATTACAGATGGGAAGACTAAGCAGCGCCAGAAGCCCAAAGGAGCAAGAACTCTGTAAAAGTCACACTCTGGGAAAAAATTAAGATACTCTTGGATTGTCTGGCCGGATTGTCATTTTATCTTTCAACAGGAGGGTTAGGCTTTAGCCTTCCTGCCAGTAGCCAAGAGATAAGGATGAGAGCAGATTTCAGTGTATACAGGCTTAGTTATTAAAACAGTGGATGTTCCACAGAAAATATAAACAAGACATATCAAATACGGACATCAAATCCCAGATTTTGTTATGCTGTTTTTTTAAAATGAAAAATAATTAAATCAAAAGTTTCCAAGTAATTTAATTGGTGTATTTTCCATTACATGGAAAAAAGTCACAATAATTTAATAAAAGGGAGGGTTGAAGCCTTCTGTTCATGCTGAGAAGACAAGAATTAGACAACTACAAAATAATGGAGTTGGTTGGGAACTTTCTAGGGAAACTTTCTTCCTATTATAAAATGCTGATTTGTTAATTTTTAATTTTTTTGTGGGCGTTGGAGCGGGTAAAGCAAAAGGAGACTGAGGAGAGACCTCACTGCAGTTACAATTTCCTTGTAAGGGGAAGAGGAGGAGCAGACACTGACCTCTGCTCTGTGCTGACCAATGACAAGACCCAAGGGAATGGCCTGAATTTTTGTCAGAGAAGGTGTAGGTTGTATATCAGGAAAATATTCTACCTCCAGAGTGTGACTGGGCACTGGAACAGGCTCCCCAGGGAAGTGGTCACAGCACCAGCCTCAGAGTTCAAGCAGCACTTGAACCCTTGGGCACACAGGGTGACTCTAGGGGATGGTGCTGTGCAAGGTCAGGAGTTAGACCTGAGATCCTTGAGGGTCCCTTCCAACACAGCTTATTCTGTGATTTCAAATTCCTGGTTTTGAAATGCTCTAGGAAAAAAAGAAGAGGGATAAGTTTTATGGCATATGCACAGCCTTGAGCAGTGGCTGACCAGAGACATGCAGCAGGCTAGAAGTATAAACAGGTTTCCATAGCATTTCACAGAGAACAGGAATGACCATGATTGTTGTTCTGGGTGTGTTTGGGTCATAAGCCAGAGCATACAATCAGCATGATAATGCTTTAATCAACACTTATAGAGTTACTCCTCTAATGCTTGGAAAGTGGAATGAAAGGGAGGAATATATATTTTAAAAGATACGTACTAAAATATGTGTTAATCCCTTGGCAGTCATAGTTCAGAGTGGAGAGGGCTGAAAAGTGAAAGTCAGTGGTGTTTGCAAAGAATTGTGAAGCCACAGCAAGAAATGAAGATGAGGCATGTCACACTTCATCTGTCAGAAGTAGGACACCTTCCTAGGGGCAATTTAGAAACATCAGTTTCCCTTATTTAAGGAACCTTATTAAATGGGTCTCTCTGGATACAGTTTTGTCTGCCTATACTGATGATGGGAACAGCCAGAGCGACAGGCTTAGAGAGCTTTGAACAGCTACAGTTAGACAGAGATGCTTCCAAGTCCACATGTGCACAGCCCCAGGGTTTCACAGGTTTTCTAGATGCAGCTGTAACAATGGTTATAATAACAGATATTACACTGGGAAAATATGAGACAAGTAGAGAGGGAAGGAAGGATGAGAAATCCATTATGCAAAGCTGCAAACGGTATAGGGAGAAAATAAAGCTGATTGATTCTTACGCCTTTGCCCTGTATTCAGGAGTGTCTTTTGTTCTGACAGAGCTTTTGGTCCTTACAGCAGAAGTGTTATGTCCAGTTTTACCTGTCCTTGAATGCAGCAGAGCCACCTTTGAGATAAGTTTCCTGAGGGCACAGGAGAACAGCCTTCTTTCCTTACCCTGGCTACAGTGGTCAATGCTGGCATGGACCTGCCCCTCTCATCCCTCACAAAGGCTCTTCATGAGAGGTGAACAAAGCAGCAAGGCAGAGAGCTCTGGCCTGCTGCAGTGCAAGCTGGAAAGGGCAGAGCAGGACTGCTCTGTTAAACAGGGTCTGACATCCCCATCACGTTTTCTCCTCTCCATCACTCCCTGTTAGCATGCACCCCACCGAAGGTGCCAGGAAAGCCACTTCACCATAACATCACCCCACATGAATACTAACCTGAAATGAGAGGAGCCTTACAAAGGGAACCAAGAACCTGATTGCAAAGGCCCAATGTGACAATCACCCAAAGGGCAAGGAAAGGACAGGCAGCAGCTTACATGCACTTTTTCCACTTCCATCACCCCTCCCTCTCTAAGTTTGCATTTTGTACAGAAGGGGAAAATAAAATAACAGATTTGGATTCAGTTCCATACAAGTCGCTGCTCTTCCTGTTATGCTGGACACAGGTTGTGACTGTGATGGGTAAGCAATAAATATACTGAATACAAAAATACACCCTTGGCTGTTAATTTATCAGGAGAAGCCTCGAGACTCTAGAATAAAGTAATTTCCATTGCACACCCTATCTACTGCTCTATTGCCTTTTGCCTATTGTTCCAGGAAACCTCCTCCAAGGGGCTTTTCTTTCTATTAGGTTATGGACCTAATGATGAAATAGTAATTCCTCAGGGGCCCAGAGAGTGCTGATTACCTTCTAATGAGATAAAGCACCCCTCATCTCTAGGTCACTGCCTTGAAACCACCTCTAGTTTCTCCAAGGCTAGCAGTGATCCCAATCTGTTGATAACAAAATATGTTCATGGTGGTGGGTACTGCTGCCCCAAAGCAAAGAACTTAAAGGAAAAACAGAGATGAAATGTTGAATTTAGGGAAGGAGTGTTATGAGTTTTATCCTTAATTTCTGCTGTTTCTCATCAGGTCAGTAGCTTATCTGAAAAGAAATTTAAAATTTACCATCCACTCAGAGCAAATACAAGCTCAGTGACCATTTGTGGATACATCTCCCCCATAAATTATTCTAGAGTGAATCAGTAATTAATCAGTAAATTATTCTACAGTGAAAGGCGAGAGAGAGGTGTTATGCTTATGCTCACCTGTACTGAAGCAAGCATCAGAAAAGCAATTCAAAATTAGAAATGAAAAATTCAGCAAAATGAAAATTTCATTTAACACAACTTCACCACTTATTCTTTGATTATTGCATGCATTTCTAAATGATGCTGTAAATAAATCAATTAAATTCATGCACCATATAGCATAAAATATTGAAAGCTGTTTCCAGGATCTCTCATTTCATGGGAAGTTGTGGAAACAAGCTTTTGTTCCAAGCCTAAACAAACAAAATAATAAGAATTTCCCAGTTTTCCATGAGTTGGAATACTGTATTTCAATGTCCCTACTATTTGTGTGTCTGCTCCATGACCATATACACAGATGTACAACTAAAAAACCTGAAGGCCAGGATGTTGACATACTAGATATCACAAAAGCAGGCACAGAAGCTGAAGTATAAATAACTACTGTCTCATCAGTACAAACACATTTTTCAGTATTTAAAATTTGTATTCAACATAATTGTGCAGTGAGTGTGGTTTGAGCAGAGCAAAAGAGAAATCTGCTATTTTAAACCTCAGGAAAACACTGAAAAGCAGTACTTTTTCAAAATCTGGGTGGAGTGTTTGCTGTCCTGTTCAGTTCCTCAGCTGGGAGGAGGTGGTGCAGCATCAGCACACAGCCTGTCTTTCATGCCTGGTACAAACATTTCTCTCCAGACACCTGGGAGTGGTCAACCCTTGTAAGAGTTTAGGCCAGCTGAGCAAGGGCAAGAAGGAAACTCTTCTCTCCCTGCACAGCCTGGGTGCCAAATTCCCTGTGCCCCTGTCTCAGAGCTCTGTGTATTGATCAGCACAACACAGCTGTCCACCCACGTGGTTATTCATGGCTAATAAACAGCCCAAGCACCCACAAGCTGCGTTTTCCTTAGCACCAGCCTGCAATCAATTAAATAACCAGAAGGGCTCCAAGAGGTGCCATCAATTGCAGAAGTCATTACACTCTCAGGATGTTTCACTGAGAACTCCCACACAAAGCAATTAGGTGTCAGATGCTGCTGGGTCTTAATCAGGAGTTTTCAGTGGGGTTGGGGCCCCTCGTGGGCACTGCCTGGTGCAAAGTGGCAGTGCTGCACAGAGCTCTCAGCTTCCTGGGAGCCTCTGTGTTCAGCTACCTGGATTAACTACTCTGTGGTCCTCAGGAGAAAGAGAGGAAATTAGAACAGCTAAAGGAGCACAGAGAACAAAGCACAGAAAAAAGTATCTGTGGCTGGCTCCCATGAGGGAGAAAATAATGTTTGCTGGTCAAAAAGCCCCAAAATATTGGGTGCTTTCCAAGGGAAATATGAGGAAACTTGAGTGAGGTATCCCATTTCTTCTGTTTAATTTAACAGCTTGCTGTTGGTGTATGTGAAAAAGGCAATTGTAGCAAACACGAAGCAAATAAACCTGATTTAAGGTAAGTGCAGAAAAAAATAGAAGAGTTAGACAGATATGACATTTATGTTCAGAAAAAACAAGACAAGATTTCTTTTCCAGGTTGTTTTTCCTAATAATATACAAGTTATTTTACATAGTCTTAGCTATGCTCTGTAGTGTAAAGAAACTTCCATCCCAACTTTAGGACATTTCTCATACTGAGATTGCAGTGAACAAAGCAGAAGGGAAAGGTGATTGACTTCAGGTCACTATAACACAGAAAGGAGAAAAAGTGATGTAACATCTTCAACAGAAGTCAGCAGTACCTAACAGGTCTCATTTCTCCTGTGCCTACACTTCTGACATAACAAACAAATAGTCCAAAAGCTTCAGCAAAATTTATAACACAGGAAGACAACACACCATTCCTCACATGCCCGAGATCTTAGCCATAAGGACACAGAAACAGCCATACAAAATGTCAGAGAAAAACACTTAAATGAGCTAAGAACAACTTACATGGTAGCTGAGCAAAGGCTCTGAGTTTTCAAGACTCCTTGTGCAGTGACAGGAGCAGAGGTAGAGGAATAAGTAGAGAACTGGTAAAACATCCTCAGTGCCTAAAAACTTGCAGCTGCATTGCTAGAGCTGCCTCTGCCTGTGGAGTGCTGACCATAGAGGGTCTCTGTTCATCCACAAGACCTGCTGGGATTCAAAAACTCATAAACAAATGAGTTTGCTGCCTGTCTGCTCTGGTTTCAACCAGGAGAGTTAATATTCTTCTCGGTAGCTGTTACAGTGCTGTGTTTTGGATTTAGTGTGGGAATAAGGTTGTTACTAACACACTGATGTTTAAGTTGTTGCTAAGTAGTGTTTACCCAAACTCAAGGACTTTTCAGAAAGCAGGTGCACAAGGAGATGGGGGGGGAGCATATCCAGGACAGCCGACCCGAAATAACCAAAGGGATATTCCATACCATAGAACATCATGCTCAGTATACAAACTAGGGGGAAACTGGCCAGGGACAGGCTGAGCATCAGGAGGGAACACTTTTACTGAGCCTTTCTTGGGTTTATTTCCTTTTATTTCCACTGCTCTAGACAGAAGGTTAGGTAGTCACTCTGCTGAGCATTGAAAAAAGGAAAAAAATAAAATAATAATAAAAAAAGATAAATCTGTTGCTCTTATGGATTTAAATGGAAATGGATGTTTCAGCCTTCTTGGACATGACAGACAGACATACGAACCAAGGATTTCTAGTGGTAGGCAAGCATTTCTGGGCCACTAAGTATTGCTTCAAGACTGAGAAACTGGCAGCAAGATGGGAAAAAAGTTTACCTAGAAATACAAACTAGAAGAAAGTGTTCAGCCTTCTCTTTTATTCCCTACTGCCTCCAGTTAACCAAAAAAACAGCTCCTTCTTAGCAAGCAGCTAGATCTCAGGTCATCCTCTCCAAGGCACCCAGCTCCTTACAAAGGGAGCTTTTCAGTGCCCTGGCATTAAAGGGAAGTGTACCAAAAGGTCTGGCATTGAGTCCTCAGCTCCTTATGTGACTCAGTTTATTCTTGAGCTAGATGGATGTTTGGAAGCTCTGCATCTGGACACATCCTATAAGGTCCATTCCAATTCATGACATATATTGGGAGTAATTCAAACACAACAGAATAATTACAGCTATAGGCTAGAAAGGAAAATTTCCCTTTCCTTCAGTGTTTGAGAAGACAGCATATTCCCCATGGCACACTCATCCTTACAAATGCATTTGCTGAAGATGATGGTTGTCCGCTGCTTAGTCAGAGGGAAATGCACTGCAGAGATAAATCATTCCCATGGAGGAGCTTCACTGGCAGCTCTTGCAGCTGGGGACCCCAGGCTGTCACCCACGATGCTCTGCCACTTGCCCAGTGCTCCAGGCTCTTCAAATCAGGATCTAAACAGGTTTATTCTCTCCAGCTCTGGTATTGCTCAGTGCAGTAGTTCACCACTTGCTGACTGATGCAAGATCCCCTTTCCCCAGCCTGGATCAACCACCCTTCTGGGAAACTCCCCCCAGATTATATACGGGACATGACATTCCATGGTATGGAATATCCCTCTGGTCACTTCAGGTCACCTGTCCCAGCTGTGCTCCCTGCCAGTTTCTTTTGTGCATCTCCTCAAGGGCAGAGCATGAGACGAGGGAAAATAAAGTCCTCGATTTAGGATAAACATGACTTAGCAAAAACCTCAAAACATCAGTGTGTTAGCAACACCATTGCCATTCAGATTCCAAAACACAACACTGTAATGAGAAGAAATCAACTCTGCCCTGGCTGAAACCAAGACACACATGCAGTTCTGTAACTTGATCCAACAGCTGACCACAAGCACCAAGTAGACTAATTAGAATTTCACAGAAATAGGCCTGGGATCCGAGATGATGAATCAGCTCAGGTTTCATCGTTCAGCAGTATTTCTTGAATAAAAATTGAGCTCTTGCTCACACCCAACCCTCCCCAGCCCTGCCCTTTTGTTGCCGCCCATATTGCTTGGTTTTATTAAGTTCAGAGGTAGTTTACCCCAGTTGCTCCCCGGTCATAAAGAATGGTTTGTCCCCAGGTGCCCATCATGGTAAACCCTTCCCATTTTTCCAGATTGTTCCCCATCCATCACCCTAATCCTGCCCCTAAGCCCTGTCAATCTATGTGAACCCCCACCTTTTGTTCCAGTTCTTTCCCTGCCTATCATCCCTTCCTCGACGCCCTATTGATTGTACAGTTGCTTTCCCCCCCCCCCGGGTCCCTACCATTGGTCCTGCATATTGTAATCCCCACCCTTAACCCCTCCGTTGCTGTTGTCCCATTGGTCACCATACGAGCCGCCCACGGTCCTTAAAACCTGGCGCATGGGGGTGCCCAGGGTCTCGGCTCAGACCTCTCCCCTGTGATCCCAGCCCCGCACCTGTTGGAATAAACTTGTTCCTGGGAAATCGGAGGAGTTTGAGCACTCTTTCTCCCTTCGTCACAACCCGTGTCGCCCTGTAAGCCCCAACGCCAGAGCGCAGAGGAGCTCTGGAGGTTCCAGGTTGAGCCTCGCAGTGCTAGCCTGGTTCCCCACTCCTGCCGCTGACATCGGCCACAGCTAGCCGAGGCAAAAGAGGCCGATTCGGGCAGCGACAGATGGCGCCCAACGTGGGGCCTCTCGTGAGGCGTGGAGACCCCCGGAGAAGTCGGTGAATCTACGCACTTGTGTGGATTTTACAAAAGACTGTGAGCGGCAGCTACCCCGGTAGAGCAGACTCATTTTTGTCGAGTGCTGCTCCTGGGGATCGAGGTGGCAACCGTCGACGTGCCGACGATCGCCTCGGGGTTTGTGGACGTCTCCTGCAGCACCGGTCTGGAATTGGGTGAGTAGCCCCACGTGGGGGACGAGGGGGTGTGCAAGTGTGTGCAGCTCCCCCTGCTGTGTGTTGGTGTGCAGCTCCCCCTGCTGTGTGTTGAGAATCCCTCGGGGAGGGAGTGTGGGGTAGCCCAGTTCAGACCCGTACTTTGTTACGTGTGCCTTTAGCTGCAGGGGGTGGTGGGAATTGCTGTGCTGGGGTTAAAAAGATGGGCGCACGTCTGTCAGCACAGCAAAAAAGAGTTTTCTACCAAGTTGTGACTACCCTTGAAGGAGAGAGTAGACGGTTTTCTCGTGGGAGGGTGAAACAGTTTGTGAGATGGCTGTTCCTGCATTTCCCCAACTTCACCCCAGACAGAGCAAACACCGTAGAGTTTTGGAATGAAGTCGGAATAAAGTTAACAGAGTTAGTAAATGAAGGAGATACATCGGCTGACAAATTTGTAACATTGTTTATCTTAATTCAGTCTGCCGTAATAAAAGAAAAAAAATTGCAGGAGCAGCTGCCACAGACTGCCCCGGTTTCCCCAGTTTCCCCATCCCCGTGTTCCTCTCCCCCTGATCCCGAGTTGAGGGAGACCTGCGGAGCGACCTGCAGTGCAGGTTGCCCTGTTCAGGGTTCCCCCAAGGGTAACAGGATCCCTGGCCCCCCACGTCTCTCCCAGAACCCCTGCCCTGGTAGCCCTGGCCAAGTTACCAGAGCACTTTTCGATTCCCCCGTCTCCCCAGTTACAAACCCTCAGCTAAACATTTCCCAAGTTGCAAGTCCCCAGTTTTCACCCTCAGACCCCCGTGCCTCAGTTTCCCCCAGTTTCCAGTGTTCCCCTGTGTTCCCCTACCCCTCTCCTAACCCTCAAGAGGGCTCCCGGAGGGCACAAAATGGCGGGGACCACATGGCTGGGACCTTCCCTTGTGCCTCTTCTCCCCATAATCCCTTTCAGACCCCCAGGAACAACCCTTTCCTCCCTAGCTCCACCCCTTCTCCCTACCCTAACTCCACCCAGTTCCCCTCGAAAACCTCCTCCTCCTCAGGGGCGGGCCCCTCTGAAGTCATGCACCTAAACCCCGCCTTTTCTGATTGCTGCTCCTCCCCCTTGCCCTCCTCCTCAGTCGGTCCTCCAGTCCCGCCCCCTCCGGCTCCTGGTTCCCACGCCCTTTCTTCCGGTTCCCACGGTACCACACCCGGTTCCCATGCTTTGGGAGCTAGAGGTGGTAAGCCTGGAAGCCAGAACCCGGAACAGGTAGAAATCCCCCTTGCCGCACCGGTGACTTCTAGTGGAAGGGGGGGGCGGTCCCGGGAATGGGAAGCCCTCTCCTTCCAGACTAAGAGAGAGCTGTGCAAGGCACAGAAGGAGTTTGGGAGAGGTAGTGAATATTTTAAAGGTCTATTAAAAGCTACCTTTTCTGCGAACGAAATGGTGCCCAGTGATCTGAAGGAGCTGTTTTCCTGCCTCCTTTCCACAGCTGACTTCAGGTTGTGGAAACAGGGGTGGAAGAGATCATTAGAGACCATCCTTCCAAGCCTCTTGCACAGTATTGATAGATGTATACATGGAGTCCCTCTGACTTTAGATCACTTGTGCGGTGAGGGAAATTGGGACAAGCCAGAGGAGCAGGCCAGGGTATTACCCCGGCCTGTCCTGATTAAAATCATGGAGGCCGCAGAAAAGGTTTTCAATACATTACCTGAGGAGGGACCCCAGATAAATTTAATGAGTATTTTCCAGCTCCCTAATGAACCTTTTAATAAGTTTATCAATAGATTGCAAGCCCAGGCAGAGAAGCAAGTAGAAGAGGCAAATCTACAAGAACAGCTTGTATTAGAAGTGGCAAAAGCCAATGCCAATGACATTTGTAAACAGATAATTTTCAGTTTGCCTCTCTACCCAACCCCGACACTAGACATCCTCATCGAAGCCTGCTCCAGGAAGGTGCCGATGATGGGGATGTCCAGAGCCATCCCACCGCAACAGTTGAGACGAGCGCCTACGGCAGCAGTGACGCAGTTTCCACCATCACCAGCGCGTCAACCACTGTGTTTCCGCTGCAGGCAACCTGGACATCTAGCTAGGGACTGCCCGGCAGAGCATCCTAGCCAAGGGAGCAGTGCGGGGGCGAGGGCAAACAATACAATAATAAAAAAAAACTAGGGGAGCTGCGCGAGCCTGCCCCACGCGAAGCGATAAATGGGGCAGGTCTTGCGGGGGAGGGGGGCTTTTCACATCAGGCTTGGACACCCAACCGGACGCGACATCTAACCACCACCAAGGACATCCTCTTTCAAACCCAGCACTGGACAGTAGTTGCTGTGGATCCACTGGAGGGAGGCAAGAAAAACACTGGATGTGACTGTAAGTACATCGCCATCGGGGACACTAAACACACACCCCCAGAGATTGAGATCTCCCCGATCACCTTCCCAGAGGGTCCGGAAGATCTCCTCCTCTTAGCGCGCTGCATTCACCCACCATATTTTCTCCCAAAGGGGCAAATCATAGCCCAATATATTCCTGTCCCGGAGGGAGTCCCAGTGGACGACCACGCACCAGGCGTCTACTGGACTGAAATAGTGGGTGAGGACAAACCCATCATCGATTGCAGCATCAAGCAGGGTGCGGAATCTGTCCATCTGAAGGGTCTGCTTGATACGGGGGCAGATGTGACGATCATCCCCCAGAGGAGATGGCCGTCACATTGGGAGCTGCAACCTGTGGCAGGGAAAATTCAGGGTATAGGGGGTACTCAATTAGCGCAAGTATCAAGGAGCGTAGTGCAAATTATGGGGCCGGATGGGCAATTGGCAAATTTACGCCCATTCATTGCGGATTTCCAGGTTCCCTTGTGGGGGAGAGACCTTATGTCACAATGGGGGGTAAAGATTGAAATCCCGAAAACCCCTCGGGATTTTTAATAGCGGCCACTGTAGAGCGCCCCTTCCAAAAACTTGATTGGACCACTGATGAAGCAATCTGGATTGATCAGTGGCCGCTTCGAAAAGACAAATTAAAGGCGCTCAACGAGCTCGTGGAGGAGCAATTATTAAAAGGTAATCTTGTAGAGACTACCAGCCCTTGGAACTCCCCAGTATTTGTTATCCGGAAGCCGGGGAAAGACAAGTGGCGGCTCCTTCACGACCTTCGTGCCATCAATAAAATCATTGTTGACATGGGACCCCTCCAACCAGGGATGCCTACTCCAACAATGCTCCCCCGAAATTGGAATCTGGCCGTAATTGATATAAAAGACTGCTTCTTTCAAATTCCCTTGCACCCTGATGACGCCCCACGGTTTGCCTTCTCGGTGCCCACCCTCAACCGAGAAGCCCCAATGAGGAGATTCCACTGGCGGGTGTTGCCACAAGGCATGAAGAATTCACCCACCATCTGCCAGTGGTATGTTTCCTCATTGCTGTCTCCCGTGCGCAAAGAGATGGGGGAGGTCATCATCCATCACTATATGGATGATGTCCTAGTGTGCGCCCCCCATGACGATCTACTCACCCGATCACTTGACCGAGTGGTTAAGGCTTTAACATCTGCAGGCTTTCAACTCCAGGAGGATAAAGTTCAACGGATGCCACCCTGGAAATATCTGGGTCTGCGGATTGCTGAGAGGACCGTTGTGCCTCAAAAATTGGCAATAAACAGCAATCCGAAAACCTTGTCAGACCTTCACTCGCTGTGTGGGACCTTAAACTGGGTCAGGCCGTGGCTGGGCCTTTCCACTGAAGACCTAGCCCCCCTCTTCACACTTTTGAAGGGGGAGAAGGAGCTGAGTTCTCCCAGGACCCTGACCCCAGAAGCGAGGAAAGCCCTGGAGAAAGTAGAAGAGGCCCTTGTTGAAAGACAGGCGCATCGGTACGAACCGACCCTGCCTTTTGAGTTTATTGTGCTCGGGAGAATGCCACACCTCAGTGGGCTGATTTTTCAGTGGGACCAGGGCTCAAAGGATCCCCTCTTAATCATAGAGTGGGTTTTCTTGAGCCATCAAAGGTCCAAAAGTGTCACCCGGCCACAGGAGCTGATGGCTCAGCTCATCGGGAGAGCTCGGGCCAGGCTTCGGGAGATGGCTGGGTGCGACTTTGCATGCATTCGGGTACCAGTCAGCTTGTCTCGGGACAAAGAGTCCCCAAATAAGCTGACAAAAGAGATGTTTAATCAGTTACTTCGGGAAAATGAGACACTCCAGATTGCTTTAGATAGTTTTGAGGGCCAGGTCTCTGTTCATGCCCCTGCCCACAAATTTTTCAATTCCAAATTCGAACCAATTCCAAAAGAAGTACGGAGCAGGAAGCCCCTCAAAGCCCTGACTGTGTTCACTGACGCATCCGGGGCATCTCACAAGTCTGTGGTGACTTGGAGAAATCCTGAGACTCAGCAGTGGGAAGCAGATGTTCAATATGTGGAGGGATCTCCACAGGTTGCTGAGTTGGATGCAGTCGTCAGGGCCTTTAAGAGGTTCTCTGAACCTTTCAATTTAGTCACTGATTCGGCCTATGTTGCAGGGGTGGTTGCCAGAGCGGAACACGCTGCCCTGAAGGAGGTCTCTAACCCAAAATTGTTCGAGTTGCTTTCTAAATTAATATATACTGTTTCCCACAGGAAGCAACCATTCTTCGTGATGCATGTGAGGTCGCACACAGATCTCCCCGGCCCAGTAGCCGAGGGAAACCAGATGGCTGATTCCCTCGCTGCCCCTGTTTCCATGGCTCAGCTCCCCGATCGGTTCCAACAAGCTAAGCTGAGCCACCAAATGTTCCATCAGAATGTGCCTGGCCTGGTCCGCCAATTCCACCTGCGGCGGGATCAGGCCAGAGCCATTGTGGCCACATGCCCCCATTGCCAGACCACTGTCATGCCCTCTCTAGGGGCGGGGGTGAACCCTCGAGGCCTGGGGAGCTGTGAGGTGTGGCAGATGGATATAACTCACATTCCCGAATTTGGCGGGCTGAAGTTCGTACATGTATCCATAGACACTTTCTCAGGGGCAGTCTTTGCTTCTGCCCACACAGGAGAGAAAGCCGAGCAGGTCTGCAAACACCTCTTGCAGGCTTTCTCTGTGCTGGGGGTCCCCAAAGAGCTAAAGACAGATAATGGCCCAGCATACATTTCCAGGAAACTGGAAGAATTCCTGCAGAGTTGGGGAGTGACACATAAGAGAGGCATCCCACACTCCCCCACCGGCCAAGCGATTGTAGAGCGAGCCCACCAGTCGCTCAAACGCGTCCTAAAACGTCAATGGGATTCAATGAAAGGTTGCGCCCCTCAGGATAGGCTATCAAAGGCGCTGTTTACTATCAATTTTCTGAACTGTACTGATACTAATCCCAATCCTCCAGTGGCACTGCACTTTAACTCCACCAGCAACTACGAGCTCCAACATCGCCCTCCAGTGCTGGTCCGAGACCCAGAGACCCAAAAGATCATGGGTCCATTCGATCTGGTGACCTGGGGGCGAGGTTACGCTTGCGTCTCCTCGCCCCAGGGACTAAGGTGGATCCCACAAAAGTGGGTGAAACCTTATGTCCCAAAACATCCTACCAGGCCACCAGATGAGCAAGAGGATGTCGCTGCGTCCGTGCAGGCCGCCCCAGTAACCCCCGAGGACGACGAGGAGGAGGAATGTCTCGAACCCCTTTTCTCTATTGATTTTTTGCTCTCCCTTTATGTTAACTGAAGTATTTGTTTTCCTTTAATTTTAGAGAGCCATCAGAAGGATGACCACCCCGAACGTCGCACTAGCCACCGTGCTCCTACAGGATGGGGTGTCTCCGGATGGCTCTCTTCTGTTATAAGAACCATATTATAGATTGTTTTTGTGAATTTTATTAGGTACATTCGCGGTATTGCGGAAGTGGTTAATTCAATTTATCCTTTCTTTGTTATTCCCCCCACGGCAAGTTAACTATGTTGATGTAAACCCTCTTTCCCCTCCTCCTCCTCTTCTCTCTCCCACTCCTGAATGGTTTGCTGTACCCTCTGCTCCCCTAGACCCCACGCCTTCCTCTGTTTCTTAAAAGGAAAGGGGGAGATGTTGCCGCCCATATTGCTTGGTTTTATTAAGTTCAGAGGTAGTTTACCCCAGTTGCTCCCCGGTCATAAAGAATGGTTTGTCCCCAGGTGCCCATCATGGGCCCTTCCCATTTTTCCAGATTGTTCCCCATCCATCACCCTAATCCTGCCCCTAAGCCCTGTCAATCTATGTGAACCCCCACCTTTTGTTCCAGTTCTTTCCCTGCCTATCATCCCTTCCTCGACGCCCTATTGATTGTACAGTTGCTTTCCCCCCCCCCGGGTCCCTACCATTGGTCCTGCATATTGTAATCCCCACCCTTAACCCCTCCGTTGCTGTTGTCCCATTGGTCACCATACGAGCCGCCCACGGTCCTTAAAACCTGGCGCATGGGGGTGCCCAGGGTCTCGGCTCAGACCTCTCCCCTGTGATCCCAGCCCCGCACCTGTTGGAATAAACTTGTTCCTGGGAAATCGGAGGAGTTTGAGCACTCTTTCTCCCTTCGCCGCATCCTGTGTCGCCCTGTAAGCCCCAACGCCAGAGCGCAGAGGAGCTCTGGAGGTTCCAGGTTGAGCCTCGCAGTGCTAGCCTGGTTCCCCACTCCTGCCGCTGACATCGGCCACAGCTAGCCGAGGCAAAAGAGGCCGATTCGGGCAGCGACACCCTTTCTCCTTCCTCTCCTTCAACCTCTGAGCTTCCGCCTTCAGGAAGGACCTATTGGCAACACTTTGTCTTGTGTTCAGGGCCACAAGCTTCTAAAATCCTGGAGATCCCAGTGGTGATGTTCTCACTGTGAAAGAGGCTGGATTTGAATATGAGCTTATTCCCTCATAGGCAGGGATCTTCCTTGAAACTAAGCTTCAGGGGTTATTTGAACTCTGTTCATTTTTGGGACTCTCTGAAATGGGATGCCAACACAAATGAAGGTGGATTCTGAACCCTTTTTCTCTTCTGAAGTCACAACGTGCAAATTTTTGAAATTAATAAGATGAGGTGATTACTATAGTCATCCAGCTGAGATATTTTAAAGATGTTACTATTGCTTTTAGAAATAAAGTGATTCAGACTGACATTCAGACAATCAAAAGCGCATACTGAACCTTCTTTGAAACTTAACCCTTTTGCAAGCTTCTCATTTTACACGAAATGAAGGAGTACTGTATTTTTAACAGTGTGTTGGATTCACCACACAGCAAGAAAGCACGAGGGATGCCACTCCAGAATGACATCTCTGTGTTTTTAGGTGCACAACTTCTACATATCCCTGGGAGCTTTCCTCATCTATGGCATACTCAGTAGGAAACAAAGAGGGTATTTTGAAAACAAATCATCAAATATTTATGGTTAAAAACT
Organism: Poecile atricapillus; assembly: GCF_030490865.1. Classification (NCBI taxonomy): domain Eukaryota; kingdom Metazoa; phylum Chordata; class Aves; order Passeriformes; family Paridae; genus Poecile; species Poecile atricapillus. The sequence continues at coordinate 18,678,905 of NC_081289.1, read as the reverse complement.
CCTCATAGCCTTTGCCATTCATCTCTGTGAAACATTCATGGGTACAGGGAACTGTCCCTTAAAATAAAATTATACAATTCTCACTAGAAAAAGAGTGAAACTGGGCAGGACAATATATTTCCCATGCTGAAATAATCCCTAATACCAGTGAAATTCATCATTTGTGTTCTCTTTTAGCCAGCTATAACCCTGTTTAGCAATGAGGTGGTCTGATACTAATTAGCCTTCATTAGGTACTTATCCGCCTTTACCATGGCAATTTGCTACTCTTTATTAAGCATAACTACTGAACATCCATATAAACAAGAATCTACAAATTATTTTTCTGTCACCTCTTTAGAACTAAGACTGCTACTTAACAAGTCCTCAAGGGAAAAAAGTGACATGCCAGCCCAGGGGTTACATGCCCTTCAGTATGGGGAAATGTACAGAGTGTGAGGTCAGATTCTTTTCTCAAAATCCTAAGATTTGAGCTCAGATGATAAGTCACAGATTCTTTTAGTGGTGGGAAAAATAAAATACATATTTGAGTCAAGCAGAGCTATTTGTCCAATGTTTCTCAAAAAGTGTACATGGGTTAAAATGAAAGTCAAAAATTTAAATGAAAAATTGAAATATTTTCAGGAAAACATAAAAAAGAAAGAAAGATCTGAAAAACTGCCTACATTATAGTTTAGTAAGTGGAAAAATTAAGAAAAAGAATAGAAAAACAAACCTTGTTCCATTTAAGTAGATTTTAACAGAATGTCTAGTGAGAAAATTTTTGACATAGTATTTTTTATTATCATTAATTTTATTATCATTAATTTTATATTAACTTATGAGGAGAAAATAGTTGCAAAACCTTAACTTCAATAGTCATCTACTCTGACCTTCTGCAGAAGAGATAGCATGAGTTGCCATCAAGAGATTCCTACTGCAAGTTCAGAAATTCCACTTGAATTAAAACTTATTTTATAGAAAAACTTTTTGCTGAATCTTGAGACATTTTTAAAATAATCCTGGTTTAGTGACAGTGTTTGCTGGCAGGTCTAATCCATTTCTCTTAAAGATGCTTCAATGATTGATTATTCTTATCTTAAACATTTGCCATTGATTTCTCTTCTGAATTTGAGTAGCTTCAGCTCCCAGGCATGAGAGCCATTTGCAGATTTTTATATTTTCAGAAGCTTAAAATGTTGTATTCTAGTAAATCTGCTGCTCTCATAGGCACTTACGTACAGTGAACAGGCACCATTTATCTTTCAAGATAAACGAAAAAGACATTTTACAGCAAAAAAAAAGATTTTCCAGGACTCCAGTATTCCTTGTAGCTCTTTTCTAGACTTCTCAGTTTGGCAATATGCTTTTTAAAATATGAAACAGAGCTGATTCTGGATACTGTTTTATTTGAAGCACCTTTCTCAATGTAAAACAAAGCTTTCCATGGAAACACATGGATTTACAGGAAGTTGTCAAACTGTCTCAGAATTAGACCAACAATGCAAATATTGTCTAGGAATGTGGCTAATACATGTACGAGTCATCCCGATTCAAAGCAGGGATCTCAAATCTTTAATTCTGGTAATCCAAGGGATTGACCTAGTCACTAAACCAGCCATGAGACATTGATTGTCTCCAGCTGGAGTTATTGCACTTTTTGTAACTCACTGAAGCCCAGTGGACCTAAACTGAGCTCATTGTAGTTCACCATGCACTGCTCAAGAGCTCTCCTGGCACTGCTCCTGGCATGAAAGTCTTGAGTTCAAACTCCTGACCCAAACCCTCACATAGACACCCTCAAACCTTGACCCATGGCCTGGTGGGATGGCCACCATCTCGGTGTCCTGATGGACTCTCCAAAAGGACAAGAATGTCCAGGCCCTGTGGCAGAATTCCCACAGGACAGGACCTCTGCCATGGCTGGGAGAAGAGGTGGCTGTGGCTGGGGACCATCAGGAGGGCTCAGATGCACCAGGTGCTGAGATGTACCCCAGCTCCAAGGCACCCCTGGAGTCCGGGACACTCAATCCAGCCACTGAATTTATGTCCCAGGGGAGTGAAACCAATACTTGCCACAGGCTGCTTCGAGTGCCTTGGAGTTCTTCAGCTTTCACACAACAAGTATCGGACAACTTTGGTTTGCAGGGCTAAAAATAATTATATGCCTTGAAACATCCTGAAAAGCACAACTCCTACTTTTCAGATTTGGTTTACTTACAGAAGCTGTATACAGTCTTGCTACATGTGGTGGAAACTGTGGCCCTGTTTGTGGCTGACCTTTATTCACACAATCAAGGACTGCTTAGGCTCTTGTCTTGCTAATATACCCTCCTTAGAACTCATGTTACAAAGATTATTCACCCTGATCCTTCGGTCCTTTATCTCGATCATGATTTCTAAACACAGCCTTCATCTTATATAAGTAAGGCCTAAAATTTTCATTCCTAGTTGAACAACCTTACATTTAGCTGTATTAAAAATAAAAGGTGGTCATTGTTCACCTGAGCCCCCCATGCTGTCACCAACATGCAGCCTTGGAAAGTTCCCGCACACTTCATCCTTCCAGCTGGAGAAAAGGTTTTCACAGCTGATGTGGCTGAGGGAACTGTGCAAAGGGAAAGGGATCCAGGCAAAGAGCATGCCAACAGGAAACCCAGGGAGATTTGCCCTTACTTACTTACAATCCAAAAATCGCCATGAAAAGATTTCTAGTTCTTAATCACCTACCAGCTATCTTTTCATCCAGGAAAACCAGGCCTCTGAGAAATGTGGAGCATCCCACATCATCTAAAGTCCTCTCTTGCTCTGGAACTTGGCATTAACACCATTCATCCCTCCTGCAGCTTCAGTTCCTCACACAGGCAGTCAGTATTGAAAGCAGTCGCAGCCTTCTCCCTCTCTCTGTGACAAGAAACAAAAAAGCAGTCCAGACAGCAGATTTTATGTGACTGGAAGGAGGGTCTGCCTATGTTTTCCCAAAATACAGATATAGTTACTGTGCCTCAGGCAAGGTGAAAGAGGGTCAGAGAAAGAATGTGTGCCTATAGGCACACAGCACAGCTTAACTAGGTCCTGTACAATTCTTCTAGGTAAGGGCAATTTTCAGCTATTGCACGCCCCAAATCACATGAGAGACAGGTTCTTAAATGCACAGGGTAGCATTTAAGGTTTGGTGTGGATTTTTTTCAAAGACTATCCAACTTGTGCTGTTTATTTCAGTACTTGTTCCAGCCTCCTAATACAGAACAGCTTTCCCAGAGGAATGTTAGGAAGAAGTGAAGTGACTCTAGCCCAGGTAACATTGGTGTACAAAGGAATCTCTTCTGTTTGGCATGTACTTTATGAAATTCTATTCACAGTTTCCTCTCTATACAGTGCAGCTTTTCAAGGATGTGCATGAGAAGTCTTGTAGGATTGCACCTTACGCATGCAAGCTTCTGTGGAGTTTTGCTTTTTGATATAGAATCATACTGGCTCTGTTGATCAAAGCATGGTGCTAACAACACCAAGGTTTGTGGGTTTGATCCCTGGATGGGTCATTCCCTGCAGAGCTGGACTTGAACCTTGTGGGTCCCTTTCAACACAGAATATTCTGTGATTCTGTGGTACAGCAGAACACTTGTAATTTGACATCTTGGAGGACTCCTCTAATCAGTGTCTCCTTTTCCTATTTATCCATGGATGCACAAAGAAATTATTCACACTGCATTTTTTCCAAAGAGGAAAATTCCATCGCTCAAGAAAGCAATCCCAGAGCCATTTACTATGCTGCTGACTCCTGAATTATCCCTCCATTTCAGAAAACAATAACTTTCAGTGTTGGTTTTTTTTTTGGTTGGTTTTTTGTTTTTGTTTTTTTTTTTGCTTGTAGACAACCAAAAAGTTTTTCTTGGAAATGCAGCCTTCTGTAAATTCATTTTTGCCAGCTAGTAACAAGCAAGTTTCTCCTCTGCCTTTTGTTCATCTCCCCTAAGCCAATAGACATTCAGGGCCAACAGAGCCCAGCCAGAAGGAGCAAGAATTATCCCTGCATGGAAAAGCATACTGTGAGTAAACAAGACACTGTTTTCAATATACATAAGGGTTGTGATTACAGGTTAATCCAGGTTATCCCAATCTCTCCTGGTAAAATTTTTATACTTTTCACTTAAATATGTTCCTGGTTAGTTTTAGAGTTCAAATTTTAAAGCGATGGTGTTTGGGATTTTTTTTTTTTAAATCACACAGTTGAAATATTTCTATCCAAACCTGCTCAACACTCTTACCCTTTAACTGAAGTAACAGCCCAAATCTCTTGGTTTTACAAGTTTCTTAATACATGCAAATAGAATTCCCAGGGAAAACAGACAGCTTTTATGAAATCAATATTTAAGGAGACAGCTAATATACTCATAACATTATATTCCAACAGGAGGATTCTCATTAGATGTAATCACTTATTTTAAAAGGGGTAATACGTTCTTGGTCTCACCGCCCACTGCAAAAACTCAAAAAGAAAACAGAGATATGTACCTTGCCTGGGGTGGTGGCCAAAGGGAAGGACTTTGATAATATGCCTGTAAAAGACACCTAGACAGCTTGCATCAAACAGGAGTGGCTCTCTATCACCCATTTCACAACCCCAGCCCTGTACTCCACAGGCTGAGGCTGCGGCTACACAAGCACAACATCATTTCTGGAAAACAATCAGCATCACAGCAGATTAGCATAAACCCCTTTTCTTTCCCAGAGTGGGGAAATTCTTGATTACCATAAGCTGTAACCTCATTAAAATATCACAAGGAAAATAGTATTTCTGACATTCACAGTGGTTTTGGTTTTTTAATTCTCTCATCCTCACCAGCAGCAGTTCTGGAGAGCGTGGGAGGACAACTCCTCTTAACCAGAAGCAGCCTTCAAGGGCAAACAGCTCTGATTGAGGTTCCTGAGGAAGGGGGAAGAGACAATCCCCAAAGGAAGCAAATCTTCAAAGGCTAGCATCAAGACTGTTCTGGGGAAAAGCAAAGTGTGTACCACTCAAGTTTAACATCCCTTTCTCTCCTCATTTTTCAACTCCTTTAACAGATAGAAATGTAAAATGAGAAATTTTTTTCCCCAATTTTTTACTGAGGTACTGCTTTTAGACTCCTTTACAAACAAACCCCACAACTAGTATTTGGGCTACTGCAGAAACTGAGCAGTGTATGAGTCAGGCTGAATACAAACCCTGGGTAAAATAGTGGCCACATTGTGAAAAGCGAGGTGGCAGTGGAGCAGGGGAAACACTCACATGCACCTCCTGCAGTGGTTATGGTTTCTGTGGAGAGCAGCTGAGCTGAAGCACTGAGCCCCTGTTTACTTCAGACAGCTTGTTCCAAGCTTTCACAGAAAACAGGAGGTGGCTTAGGGAGAAATGTGATGGATTTAAAGTAGGAATACAAGTACAGATCTCCCTCCATTTAAAGTAATGCCTGGCTGCCCTTTCTAAGCACTACATAAATTATCAAGCAGACTGAGCTAAGGAGGGGGTGGAATCCAGCCTTGAGGTAGTTCATTTCCTCCAGCAATACTCTCCTGATCAGTAGAATATGTGGGACTAGATTAAACAGGAATTACATTTTTAGAAAATACCTTGGTCTCATTCTGCATTGGATTAAAGTCCAGAACTCTGTGAGACACTTGATAAAATCAGACAGATTGTGCTCAAAGATGTTCATGTCCCTGCTGCTCTGGAATTTGCTTTATCCCAGGCACAAGCACCCCACAGCAAGCTATAATGTCAGTCTCCATGGGGTTATCCATTTGGCAGTGCTGCACATTCCTTGCACACACAGCAATTAAGTTTTGAGTAAAAAAGAGCATGAACCAGACAGGTTCTGTTTCTCCCCCATGTTGACATTAGCTGAGAACCGAGAGAGTTCAAGTAACTCACCCCAAGAAACTGTACGAGATAAAAGAATTTTTTCTTTTGAAACTGCAATGCAATGACTAAATAAGTAAATAGTATCTCATACATATCCTGTCTCACAGAGTTATAAAGGGTATGCAGCCAACAACTACACTGAAAAGTGCATGTGATATGAAAGATTATACAAAGAAAATTTAAAGATTATTTCTAAAGAATTATTTCTAAAGAATTTCATTTACTAAGGCAGAAACCTTACCCAAGGAATTTAAATTTTTGAGCTAGTCACAGAGGTATATTTTAGGTATCAAAAGACAAGAATGCATTCCTCTGCTGAACGAGCATGGGATTAATAGAAGGGCAGCATCTTCTCCATGGTGGTCTTTATTTTATTTTTATTATTTGCATAAACTTAGATCAATAAACACCTTACTTAAGGTGGTAAAATATCAGAGTACTCTTTTGACTTAATTGAAGCAAGATATAAAATTTTGATCTGCTGTTTTTGAACAGATTAAACTCTTCTGATCTTTGTCTATAAAGTGTCCCAGTTATCGAACTTCCTAATATAATAAGTTATTCTGGCACAAGTGGCCACTATTTTTTCCCATTCATGCAAAATTACTATCACCATTTTTGTCTTCCATCCATAATGATTTCCACATATTATTTCCTACACTGTCCTATGGAGTGTCTTACACTTGGACCTGCAAGAGGGCTTAGTATTGATTGATGGCTTTACTAATGAAAACATTCTCTTTGACCAGAAGTCCATTCAGTCTGATGTACCATCTTGGCAAATCTTCAGTATCCTGCAAGGAAAAAAAAACAAACAAAAACAACCCATAAAAGAAACTTACTCTGTTCTGGAAGATCTATCTCAAATAAGACTTATTCCTATGTATTTACAAATTATTAAACTAATGTTCTCTAATCTGCTTTAGTGAGGCTTTGAATTTTTAAGCAAAAGAAAAACACAGAAAGAAATAGCACAAACTTTTTAAAACAACTTGCTAACTTAGTGAATGCTTCTAATCAGCAGCTATGACATCTCACTTGGAATTAGGTAGCACAAAGTATCCAAGCCATATCCCCTCTAGGATCCCTTGCAGCTTTTATTGTCCTAAGTTTACACAATCAAAGAACAAAACTGTGTGCCCCCAAGTCATCTAAAAACTATTTCAGGGACAACATGTGATTTTGTTTTTCCTGAAGAGTGCATCGCTGCATTAATTGTGAATGAAAAATTAGTCATATTCAAATTCCAAATAGCCCACAGGCCTTGGCTGGCTTTTCTTTGGTCCCTTCCATTAAACAATCATGAAAATTTTAGCAGCTCAGTTTTGCATAAGAAATCAGCTCTTTATCGGTTAATGAACTGATAGTGAATCACCAAGGCACACATGTTACCTCCCTGAAAAGAACATGCATTTACATTATCGTGGCTGAGATCCCCAATTAATTCAGTGTAAGGGCAGAGAAGGCTTCTGCTTTCAGTTTTCTCCAGCACACTGAACAAGGACTCGTACCCTGGAAACACGGAAGTTGCTTGCCTCTGTTTTAGACTGAACTTGCACCTAAGCCTATATTATCTAGATGTAATTACTGCCATGTATTAAAAGGGACTTTTTCTGTCCTTTTTGAATTGCTGTACACAAATTCTGCTTCAAGACAGAAACATTAAGCCCAAAAAGACACATTTTCCTGGCAAGGGTACATGGACTGTGGGTCCTGCTCTACACTGGGGCACCATGAAGGACTCCTGCCTGCTAACCCTTGTGCATAGTTCAGCTCCACACCCCAACTGGGATAGGGAAAAAATTAGAGAAGTAAAAATGTTGGCTGAGATAAAGACAGTTCACCTGGTAAAGCAAAAGTTGCACATCTAAGCAAAGCAAATTAAGGTTTTTATCCACTACTTCCCATGTGCAGGCAGGTGTTTAGCCATGTCCAGGGAAGCAGGGCTCCTTCACACCTAAGTACCTAGGGAAGACAAGCACCATCACCCTGAATACCCCATCCCCATTTCTTTCCCTGGCTTTAATTTCTGAACACAACATCATATGGCATGGAATATGGTCACTGTGATCCTTCCCACCTTCTTGTGCCTCCTCATTGGCAGCAGCGTGAGAAGCAGAAAAGGTCTTTGATTCTGTCCCTGCGTTCTCAACTCTGTTTTGATCATGAAACCCAAACAGCAACATAGAAGCTACTGTAATAAATTTATATTTTGTTCTATATTTTTTCAAGCTTACTAGCTGAAATAGAATGTAGAGGCATTCAAACCTGGATTCAATGGTTTCATTTTATGTTGTTGGTCCCAGGCATGGTGCCTGATTCTGCCCTGCCTTGCATTTTCTCTCCACACCTGTGAGAGGGAAACTGATAAACTGAGATTATAAATGTGAACAGTTTTCCATTGGAAACACAGGTATGTGATAGGAAAGCACTGTGAGCAGGTGGCTTTCTGAGGCCAAACACCAGGTAGCTGTGAGCTGCTCAGGTTGCCCTGCACAATCCCTCTATCCAGACCTCTCTATTTTCTGCCCCAGAACAAGACAGAGACTGACAGAAGGGCTCGACTGGGCTGCTCATGCTACAGCCCATCCACTGTGTCAACACTGAGGCTGATGTAGACAATAATTCCTTTCCAGGTTTTAATGAGAAAGATTGAAACCATCACCACCTTCTTCCCTGCCTTTCTTTTTTTCTTTACTGGTGGTATGAGGGAGAAATCAAATACTGTTTTTTGCATGCAGTCAGTCACTGATTAAATGCAGTCACCTCCCTCTATATATGTCCAAAGGCTTTTAATGCATTTACAAAGTGTCACACAAAACAAATATTAGCCCTAGGCAACAGAGGAAAGGAAAATAAAGTTCAGCAAAATAAATGCGCTTATACTCATGGGTCTCAAAGACTTCTCCTAGCTTATTACAAGATCCAACAAAATCTAATGAAACTTCAAGAGGATTTTAGAAAACAATCATCATGCTGTTACTCTGTGGATAGTCTCAAAAGTATGAAGCTAACAGAGAAGGCACTTGAAAAGAAAATAAAACATCTCTTTTAAATTGAGTGTGCTAAATGTCACAATGCCAGTAGGAGTATCTTATTTCCACTACATGCAGGAAGGATGGGAAACACAGTTTTCCTGATAAACAACCCTGATGCTAAAGCAAGTGAGATAATTACAGGTACACTTGTCTTGGGGATGGCACATACCATGGGGGAAATGAAAGGCTTGCAATCGTCCCAGCTCATTCACACCTTTCTTCTACATTCCTGGGGATCATAAATTACAGGAACCTACTGGGAAAGGGCTCTCTAAGCTCTTCCTTACTTTCCCTCTCTCCTTACAATATTTCCAAGTCCATACAAAGCTAAAACCCCCTTTTAAATCCTCTCTAAATGTTAACAGGTTGCCCCTAATAACACTGACATGATCAAGTCTAGCACTTGCCTAATTGCTCCTCCCTGTGTGGATATTAAATTCTGAAGGTGAGAAAGTAATAAGATTTTATACATTCATGGTTACAGTGAAAAAGCAAAACCTTTTCTTGCTTTTACATAATGTGGGAGCACACGTGCATATATTTTGTGTGTGTGTGTGTGTGTGTGTGCCTATATGTGGACACAGGCTGATCCCTGGGTGAGGGTTTGAATGTGGGTCTCTTTTTTGTGACTTACATTTCCAGCAGGCTGTCTGGTGGCATCTGATAATTTATGAATGTTTATTTATTGTGCATTAAAACTTCCCTTCAAAGACTCCCACGGCCCTGTCTGGGTTGCTGCACATAGGAATGCTGCAAGAGAAAGGCAGAGCTTGTTTCTAGTGTTAATTTATCTGCAATAAAACTGTTTTCACTGTCCCACCAGAGAAATAAATCTGGAACTTGTGGCTACTATACAGGTTATTATAAAATAGGTCAGTGACACTTTGACAAATGGACTGTGTTGATTCCTGCCTTGCACTAGAGCTGTGCTCAACTTCTTTGAGATATGCAGGAAATAACAAGGTGTAATTATTTAAATATTATCAGGTAAAAAGATACAGTGTGGCTGAAATCAATCTTTACCTTCAGGGTCTCTTTGCATGACCTCTAAATTAACTCAATTTCCCATCAATTTAGATAAGATTTTTTTCTCAGTGTAGAATCTAGGGGTCAGTGGGTACCACTCCATCAGGATACAAAAAGGATGACATTTCAGGAGCATCTTCGACTTGTCACACCCTTTCCTCACCACTGCTGCAGTGTAGTTGTTTCAGGAGGGGATTTCTAAAGACAGAGGGACAGACAGCATTTAGGATGTTGTGACATATCCCCCTAACTCTGTCATGTGCTCTCTCAGTGAAATGATATGCCCTGACACCTTCTAAGAGATCACAATCAGGGAGTACAGTAATTAAGAAAATTTGTGAAATCAGAAATTTGAAGTCATTGCAGAGATTAATCCAAATTAGAAGAGTTTCAACAAAAGCTAGACTGATATAGATGATGGTTAGCTAGATTTTTTTCTCTCTCTTACAGTTTCTTGTTTTATTTCTTCAGTTCTTTAGATAAAGTCTAGTTCAAATCATTGAAAAAGATGTTTGTTCAACAGACTCTAAAAAATATTATTTTGAATTTCTTGGCAATTCAAATTATTCACCATTGTTGGGGAGGAAAGAGTTGTAGGTGGGTGAGGAAAAAAAGCATATATATATATATATATATATATATATATGCTTTTTTTGCATATAAATATATGTAGCCATTAATTTATCAGTGCAACATCTCAGAGATGGAAATATTGGCAGAGAATTTTAAATATTGGCAGAGAATTTTTGCTTTTATGCACAACACTGAAAATCTGAAAAACAAACAAAACAGAAATTCTGCAATCATTTCTTGAAAAAGCAAATTTTCCATTTCCAAAGGAAGGATATCTGGGCAGGGGGGGAAAAATAATGAATGTGAATAAGTCATGCTTTCTTTCCACTAAAGAAGACATTATATAAACCAGCATAACAATGAGTTTAGTCATAGCATTTTTCACTTTGTGATTTGAGAACACTGAGAACATAACAGTATTTACTTTTCCACTGGGTTCATCCTCAAGCTCTTGCTGAATATGCATAAATAAATTCCTGCCAGATATATATTCACCTTAAAGAGCAACAGTTTAATTGCTCTCGTCGTAAGAGAGTATAAATCAACATTAACAAAGGAGCTATGCCTTCATTGCAAATGTTCCTCTAACAAAAATACTACAAGCATTCAAGAGTAGTAGCCCAGGCAAAATTTTGAGGTATAGAAAATTTTGAGGTATTGATGTTCTTTCACAGGGAAGGACAAAGGAATTTCATGGACCTATTTCATCTCCAATATGAAAATCCAAATTTTAGACCATCCTGGGTACACTTTGCAGTAACTTAAAAGCAGAAAAATCTCTACAGTCTACATAAACATTCATATATCAGCAAAAGTGTGGAGTTGTGGTTGCCCAGTGAAGAGCCAGGAGTTGGACTCAATGATCCTTGTGGGTCCCTTCCAACTCAGACTGATTCTATGAAAAGGGCTGTGTGTCTCTTTGCTCACAGACAGGGCAGAGAAAAGGTTACGAGAAAATAACTCTTCTCCTCAAACTGTAGCTTGCGAGGAGCAGGACCAACAACAAGGATTTTGCACTATTTCTGTTTGTTGCCGATGTCAGGAACAGAAATTCAAGCTGCTAAACACTGCACTTCCTTTCCTTGTCCTTGTTCTGCTTCCTTCAACAGTTGCTTTTTCTGGAGAACAGAGAAACAAACGCCCTGCAAAGTTGGAACAGCAGCAAAAAGTATTCTCTCATCTCTCTTAAAACAAGATGTGTGTGCTGCTGTTGTTTGTGGCTGTGACTGACAGATGGAGCTGCCAAGGCTTCCAGCACAGAGAACATCATCACACAACATCACACCTAACAGACTGGGATAGCCCCTGCCTACACATTTCTGTCTCTCTCATCCACTCCTCTGACTTGCATCTCAACATCTGCAGGAAGAAATGAAGACCAACATTTCTACACTTCCCCCCCACAAATTAGTAATTATAACTTGGGTTTGCTGCACACTGAGAAAAAAACTGTTAAAGCCAGTCATCAATAAAAATTTTTCAACAAAAATGAGCAGCTGATTCTTCTGTAGGCAGTGCCTCACAGATGCCTCCAAAAATAATCCCAGAATGCCACAGCAACAGTCAAGTCTGGTCAATTGTACAACACAGATCACAGCATTTTCAGCACTGAATTATCTCAGTTTGGGCAAGCATGTCCTCTGTGGAAGAATGATAATTTTTAATGCCATAGTTTTCAAGAATGGAGAATCCATCACAATTCAGTAGAAATTCTTCCATGCCTAACTACATTAATGGTTTAAAATGTGCTTCACATTTTAGGAATTGTCTTTCAGAAATGCCATTTGAAAGGTTCAGGTTTCTAGATGGCTTCAAGCTCAGGAAAAAAAAAAATATTCTTTTTGCATAATCAAACACATTGCTTCCCTGGAATACTTTTTATTTTTTCATTATTTTGGGTTTTTTAATATTTCAATAATACAACTCTCAAACTGGCAGATCTATCTGACTTTCAGTGTGTTTGAGGTGTATTATAGAGGCCCATAGGGCTTTTGCTTTTCCTTTAGTCTTTGCACCACTTGGAACTGATATCAACACATTGTGTGCTGGCTAGCTTGCCCCCGAAGGAACCTGGAGTGATGGGAATGTTTCCCTCACCAGACAGGCTTCCTGTGTAAAAGTTGCTGCTTGTTCTTGTTCTTGTTCTTGTTCTTGTTCTTGTTCTTGTTCTTGTTCTCCTTCTCCTTCTCCTTCTCCTTCTTCTTCTTCTCCTTCTCCTTCTTCCTCTTCTTCTTCTTCTTCTTCTGCTGCTGCTGCTGCTGCTTATTCTGCTGCTTCTGCTTCTGCTTCTTCTTCTGCTTCTTCTGCTTCTTCTTGCAATAAGGCACCTATGCTTGTTTGACCCTGCATTAGATGTCAAAATAACATCTTGCTAAAGATGCTTAATTACACAGGCTCAGTGTAATTTTTCTTCACTAGAAGCTCAGACCCAGTCAAAAGAGGAGATGGCTTCAGAGAAGGCAAGATCCAAATTAATTGTAATATCCATAAGATCAATATGAGATAAATTGGTTTATGACTTATGATTAAAAAAGAGCTAAGATTTCAATTTCCAGTGTGGCTCTCTCTCTCCTGCTGTCTGTCACAGACTCACATTTTTGGGCTCCTTTTGTCTATGATAAGTCAATGAAACAACACAATAGCAGCCCTAGCAATCTATTTCATAAGCATATTTGTATATCTCATGCCACATACTCTGGACAAGTACATTAAATGCAGTCAATATCAATAATTTTGTAGACTGAAAAATGGCAATCAGCAACTACTGCATGCACTTATCTATTTCAGATTTTACGAAAGACAATTTTTTTCTCTTATTTTCCATACCAAGGGAAAAAAACCCACTTTGTTTCCATTGCATTATTTTTCTTCCTGTTTAATGCTTATGTCTTTCGAAGCCTCTTTAAAGGAGGCATGTCATGAAAACAGGTGTGAAAAATGAAGTTTTTGCAAAAGCTTAAAATAAATAAAATATAGCTCCTCTGTGGCAACACTAAATAGCTTTTGCAAAAGAGTTGCACTAAACAGGCTTAGCTCTCTCAATAGCTTCTTATATCAAAAAATTGACCCATGACAGTGATTCCAACCCTAGGGTATTGACAACATATTATTTCAAACAGATAGAGCTGATGGTTGCTGAGCTTTGGTTCAGTAAAGGATCTTGTGAGAAAGTATCTCCAGCACAAGAGTATCTGAATGCTGCAATTTTTTTGCCTGGGGAGACTAGGTGGCTAACAACATGTAGGATCCAGAGAAATTCAATTAATTTAAGCAAAATGACATCTGAGGCTTCTCTAAAACTTTGTCAGAGCAAGGGCTGCAGACAAGATGCGGTCACTGTGCTGTTATTCACAGAAGAGAAAATATCGTTATCTCTAATGAAAATAACATAATTGTTTGGAAACCTTACAGGTAGGAACATTTGCAAATAGAATTCAGTGTAAATCAGACTGATGGTTTTCCTCTGTCACCTCCCACTGTCATTGACAGTTGTGACAATGAAATCATCCAGCAGATGCTGTATTGCCTTAAACCCTTAGAGCTACAATGCTACGCCATGTGCTTACAACATTTTAGCATCACTGACATAATTTTCATAGTTCTTCATGGCACAGTGCACATCCACATGCCCACAAGTCGGAGAGAAATCTCACAGGTTTATTTGGCCACTGCTGTCCTTTATGTAAAGCGAGTGAAAATGCCAGCAAAAGGAAGAGTGGTGGCTACAGGTGACTACAAATAGCCCCAGTTAACTCCAAAATTTGTGCACTAGAAGGATTCACCAAGGATCACGTTAAAGACATGGTGCTAATAGAAAATACTATATATTCTTGACAATATTTCCAAGTGGACTTAATTAGCATCTCAAGATGCAACCTGTGTTGAAGCCCAGCACTGCTCAAATCATGTCCTGTTTTCTGAGTCATCCTCTTAAACACTCCCATAGTCCTTAGGTATTCTGTCAGAGTTCCTTGTACAGGTAGATCACCCTTAGAGAAAGAAGTCTTCCAGAGTATAAAAGAGACACTCTAGAAATCAAGACTCAAGTTTTACTTCACTTCCTAAGAGACTGATTCTTTTATTGTTTTCTTTTTTATTTTTCTTCCCTAAATTAGTTCTTTTCTTTCCATCATATCTCTTGCTACCATGAAAGTTCCTTCCTTCCTTCCTTCCTTCCTTCCTTCCTTCCTTCCTTCCTTCCTTCCTTCCTTCCTTCCTTCCTTCCTTCCTTCCTTCCTTCCTTCCTTCCTTCCTTCCTTCCTTCCTTCCTTCCTTCCTTCCTTCCTTCCTTCCTTCCTTCCTTCCTTCCTTCCTTCCTTCCTTCCTTCCTTCCTTCCTTCCTTCCTTCCTTCCTTCCTTCCTTCCTTCCTTCCTTCCTTCCTTCCTTCCTTCCTTCCTTCCTTCCTTCCTTCCTTCCTTCCTTCCTTCCTTCCTTCCTTCCTTCCTTCCTTCCTTCCTTCCTTCCTTCCTTCCTTTTCCTCCCTCCCTCCCTCCCTCCCTCCCTCCCATGGCCACGTTTGATTTTGATTCAGTCTGGAGGATTTTATGGTAGTGTAGAACAAAGATAAGACTTTGAAGATATAAAAGGTTTATCACTATGCTCTGTGAGCCACAAGGTGCTAAAAGGCACAAATGCCTGAGGCTGGGGCAGCTTACATGGCACAAAGGACAATTCTTAATAAATGATAGCCTGTTTCTAAGCATGAACTCATTTAGCTTGGCTGGATGTGAGTTTTAAAATAATTATAAATAAAAAATAAACTGACATACTGTACAGCCAAAACAGAAATTGAGGAGGGAACAAAATGGCACCATATTGCCTGCAATTCCAACACTTTCTAATTGCCTTGAGATTACTTTTTTCAAACACCATTTTTTTTTTCCTTTTGGAAGTGAAATCTGTTCTCTTTGGCTGAAGTTTCTTGTCTTTCCTCACTACTTTTTGCTACTATTGAAGCAGCAAGGAAATGCATTGCTGCTAGATAGCCACAGAACTGGGCTGAAGAGCCGTGCCAAGAGGTAGATGAGGTATTTCCCTGTCCTGGGAGTGCTGTGCTGGAGCCAGGTTTGCAGGCAGGAGGAACCAGAGCTGCTGACTGATCAGGTGAGTGGGTAGAGCTGGGACACACAGGCAGAACTGCTGACAGCAAGGGAATGTGGCTAGAAGATCTCTGGCAAAAAAAAAGTGGACCAGCTTATGGGCCTGTACAAGCTCTTGATCCAGCTCTGGCTTTTCCTGCATCATTCTCTTTTTCATTGCAAATGATCTATCTTCCTTTCTAAATGGAATAAATCAAAACCTGAAAGCGAGGAATGATCTTAAAGCAGACCCTCCTCTATTTCCTGAAAGCAAGATTTAGTCAAACCAAAAAAAGTTATGAAAGCAAATCAAGACACTATTAAAAATCTGTATGGTTACATGAATAAATATTGTTTATATTAATCTGGCCGAAGTCTACATTAGTGTTTCTAAGTTGTCAAAAGCCACTTCATAAATTCTCTGTTGAACTTCCCCCTTGCCCAGAGAAGAAGGGCTCCTTCATCAATACCAAGTTCACAGTATTCCTGCTACATTCATCCCTCCTTTTCTTTCTGTAACTATCCTGTAAGGGCTAAAGGAGCCACATCTATAAATTTAATTAAGCTATGGATAGTCTCCTGGGCATGATCATTCCCTAACACACAGTTCTTACATTTTATCTAAGCTTCAATTAACTGGACTTTCTTCTTCTGGTGCACATGGAAAATGGATTCTGACAGATTTACTGTAAAAGTAACTTCATCACTGAGACTGACTCCTCTTAGACCACACTTGTTAGTGTTAGTAGGAGTACCACAGCTGTAATTTATTGCTGGTACAAGTGAGCGAACCCACAGATTTACTCCCTGGAGGAGTATTTGTTTCTCTACTGTTGCCTTTGGAGATGGCAAAGATTGGTATGGGATATTCCCTTAAACCTTCCAATCTGACCCTGCAAAGTCATATTTGAAGTGAGGATTACTTTGCTCTTCCAGCAGGATAAGACACCACAGTTGTCAGACCAGCAATTCAGACATTTCAGGTCACCATGAAGAGGAACATACAACAAACCTATTTAAAGCCTTAGTGCCTCCTTCTGAAATGCTGGTATCTCAGAGATCAAAGATCCTACCAGGATATGGTCTCATGGTTTCAAAGCAGTGGGATTTCAAGTTTGGAAAGCCCCTTTGTGTCCACAGTCAATTGCTGTGTGTGTTTATTTTGTCCCTGCAGTGGCACAAGCCTTTCTGTATTTGCCAGACTCTAATGTCAACTCTGGCTTCCATTAGCTATGGAAAGGTTGCTATCACTAATCCTACTAATAACAGCAACTTGCCAGGCCTCACTTGCTTAATGGACTTGCAAAATGTGCACAGCTACTGATTTCCTTCATTTGCTGTCAAAACTAAGGTCAAAAATAATCTCAGGAGACCCCAGACTTGACCTTTTCAAAATTTTCTGCTTGTCAAATTTTACTGCAGAAGATGAATCATCAATGCAAGCAGTGGGAGAGCAATAGCTCGATGTACTCAATGCCTCGTGCTGATCCAGGTGAAGGGATGTTTGCATGTCAGCCCGAATCAGAAAACAGGGGGATCTGCCAGTGATGCTGCCAGCTTCTGTCCAAAATGGACCTATTACCATTAGCATTTCTCTGAATCCATTCTTCACTTTCTATGTGTAAGAGCAATGAGGCACACAGTAAAGTAATCTGTATTGCCTCCCACTCCTCTGCAATAAGCTTTGCTTTTAAAAGGCTCTTACAGGCTCTATTCCTTGTGGGAAAGGATTGAGAATCGTACAGGAAACCTATTTCCCCTCAGGGAAGGAGTGGGCCATAATTTAATTCGTTAGCATGATAAATTACAGGGTTTTTTTTCCCTTTTTATTTTTTTTTTCATTTGTTTGTTTGTAAGGTTAGAAAATGCTGTGGAGATTAATAACATCACTGTTATTAATTATAACCCACCAAAATATATATTTCTAAAATAAGGAGGGAGAATTCTCAGTGGGAGATTATTCTGCTGGAGAAAAGAAATTACTTAGGAAATATCCATGCCTGGGTCAACTGACAGAAAGCAATTAGAGCTTTTCCCCAGCATGTAGGAAACAGGCAATACTATAATTGGCTCATTGTACTTTCTGAAATAAACCAGTAAGATAACACACAGAAAACATAACTCTGATTACTTGTGTCAAACTAGAGTCAGATCCTGGAAAAGAAAATGATAGCAAAGAAATACAGCAAGACTGAGGTAGGTACAAAGACCCTGACATCAGTAGCAGATTAGACAGCTAGACTGACAGACCACTTATAAATTATAATGCAAATGTACTTACCATAGCATGTGAAAATACTTCATCTTTTGATCCCAGCCTCAGGTGTTACATATTCCTTTTACTCTGGGCATGTGCATGCATGAGGGAATCGACACAGATATTTTATAAACAGTCTACACATATGGTCCATGTGACACAAACACACCTGCAGTAGAAATAGAATATAATTTTCAAAAAGAGTTACATTCTCCATCTAAAAAAAGCTCATAGATACCTATAGGAAGAGGCTGTAGGCTGCTGAGAATCTTTTTAGAGTTCACAGACAGTCTGGAATCCATAATGCATCTTTTCAGTGTATATTCATACAGATAGCAAAATAGTAAATGTGAATTTGAGGTGTTATTCCACCAGTTTTTGTTGGCAGGCCAGTGGCAGCTGCCCTGGAAAATCAGAAGGTGAGTACATGATTTAATCCAGAAAAGGTGTCAGTCAAACCAGAATTCCTTTCCTTACCACAATCATTTTATGCCCATGCTCAACCAGAAAGAAAAAATAAGGGAAAAAAAGTAAAAGAAGAAAACACAATATGACTCAGTTTGCAGCAATTGCAGTTTCATCTCAGTGTATCCTTCATTTTTTGTGACATTTAATTATGTTTCTAGGGCTTTGATGGTCATTTTAAAAATAATAGTACAATTAAATTAAAGTGTACAGTTCTACTGACTGATCTATGCTTCTTCTGTTCTTTATATTTCCTGGAAAGTTTTCAGGCCACAATAAAAATGCATTTTTTTGTCACTAGTGGAAATAAGCGACGTTAAATATTGTCTGGAACAAGAGACCAGTGATTTTCAATTAACATTAAATAGGAAACTGTTTAATATCAATTGTTATTAAATGGGCAAATTAGCATTAAATTAAAGCTAATAGCATAGGCAGTTTTCCATTAAGCAAGCCAATATTAAGTGTATTCAATCTTTTACGGTATCCACTATTCCATTTCCTCAGATAAAAGATATTTCTAGATAAATAGGCATTTATCCAGTTTATGCCCCTTCAGCAAGCAATTCCATCTGATCTCTATCATAAAAATTCAGTGGATAAGGCCTTCTTGCAAATTTTGCTGTGCATTAGTTCTATGGCTCCCACCATTAATTGTCCTGTTTTTGAACTTCTTCTTTGAGCTTCAGCTCACACGTACCATTAACTATTTTTTGCTGTACCACAGGATAAAATCATCATGTTTGATGCTTCTCCAGTTTAGACAGAGGGCCAACTGCTGATGCTAATGAAACAGGACTGCATAAGGAAGAAACAAATGCAGAAAAATATTTGATATTTTAAAAAATTCTCAGAACATATTCCTCATTATAGGCACTGGTGGCTTCTAAGATTCAGGAATAATTTTTTTAAATGAGCAGTTCATGAGTCAAAAAAATGGTCATGTCAGGATATTTATTTACTTTCAACCAGCTGAATAATAAAAAGATGTTGAGTTGCATAGTGGGAGGGTACATGCCACAAGTTTTACTCAAACAGAAAACCTGTGAGGAATATGTGTGTTGGACCATATCTGAAACCTAGATGTTTGGAAAGAGATGAGAGAGTACCAGACAAGTCAGTACCTCTGAGATTCTGAAGCTCCTCGGAAAACCTGTTTGTTGGGTATCTTAGGATACAGCTTGAAATCTGAATTATTCATAACCAAAGAAGCTGTGGATTTTTTTAGTCACTAGATGGGCCTTAAGTCCTAGAGTGAACAAGACCTCTCATAACTCTGACTCCCATCTCCTGTTGTCACAGAGTTCGTGTTCTTTAGCTCCTTTAAAAAATTTATCAAACTAACTTGAAAGTTAGCATGGCTAACATGTGAAAGTCTCACTAAAGAAGCAGCTGTGTCTGGTTTATTGAGTTAGGAATTCAAATATCTTCCCAGAAGGGCACCAGAGACATAGGTGGCGTATTAATGAAATCTAAGTAAAAATATACTTACATTTTAAAAGAAACTTCTCCTTTTTCTCACCTAAAATAGCCTAAAAAATATTTTTAAGTGTTTCTGAAAGCCTTAGCCTGAATGTTCTCACATAGATGAGCTGGTTTACCTGCAACAAAATAACAATTATATATGCATATAAATAATATATAAATAATATATATAAATAATATATAAATAATGTTTTATTTATTTATTTATTTGTTTGTTTGTTTATTTATTTATTATGAACAAAATTGCAAAAAATAAAAAGCAATTCTTGCCATCTAAACATATAAACATTTAGTCTTGCTGAATTGTCTCCAGAGAGAAAACAGAAGAGCATTATAGAGGAATTTTGTGCAAAACAACTTGTCCCGTGTTTGTGAAGTGGCAGCATGTTAGAAAACTGGTGCGACAGTTTGATGGGTTTCCATGGAAACTGCTAGACTTGAATGCATGGGTGCACAAGCAAGCTTGCCAGGTGCCTGTTATTGGTCCAGAGGAAGGAAAAATTACATTTCCATGACAGCCATAGATTAGCTGAGCAAGTCTCTTTCCAAAGTGATGTACTTGCAAAAATAGATAAGCGCCAACCAGACTAAAATTTGTTTGTGCTTTATACAGCAAACTGTGTAATTTGATCTCCCCTTGAAAATGGCCAGATTGCAGTTTCTACCCATTTACCCAAGAGGTTATGGTCTTTTGCTGCAAGGAAATTCTATGGAAAAAAAAATAATAAATTAATAACCCAGCAGGTAGGATGAAGAAACCAAAATTGAAATGGAAGAATTATTCCCTCAAAGAGAACCATACAAGCATTTTTGACACCAGTGAGATATGAAATAGAATAAACCAAATACAGGGCTTATTTGATAATCCTTTATATTCATTGCACTTGTCTGCTGGGCTGTTTCTAAAAATCTGAACATAACTAGGCCAGTCATCTACTGCAAATCACTATTGCTTTGATGAAATGAGTGTAATACTGGAAGCTTCTTTAAACTGGAGATATAATAGAGTATTCTTCGAAGGGCATATATAGATTAGGACCAGGGAAAAGGCTGAATTGTACCTGGTGCTTTCTCTGTGCCTTCTCCTTGTGAGTCTGCTGGCTTTTCCATTTACTCTCTGAACTTGGGACTAAGCAATGCAAATACCAGAATGTCACTGTCACACCAAGCAAGATAGGCAATGAACAGTTCAGGAGATAATGGCAAGGAGGCTTAGACATCTGAAAAATTAGGTAGTAATATACTTTGGGATCCAACAGGTAAGAAGCCTTTCAGATGCCTCTTTAAAAAGGTTAGGGGTGTCTGAACAAAATCTCACAGAAGCCAACTCACCAGTTTCAGCTGACAAGGAATTTAATTATATACAGGGCAATACTCAGGGAGGAGGAAAATGGGCTGTATAGAAGATATGTAAAAGGAATTACAGAGATCTTGAAGCATCTGGCCTAAGTCCAAAGAACACAGTGCAAGGGTTAAAATTCAGATGTTTTGAGGTTTTAGCTAGATCCATGAGTTTCTTGCACAGTTGGAAATGAAAACCTTGCCAGTACAAAAGATTCCTCTCAGAGTTTCTGAGAAAACCAACTTTGCAACAGAGCACCTTCAGGTATTGTGCTCTGGGAAACGTCTCTTGTGTGTCCACGGACATGGAGGATGTAATTACATCCCTGGAGCTTGCTTCTCTGAAGGGAGTCTACACCCAGGGCATTTACAAAAGGCGACAAAGACAACTCTGTAACTCACTGAACCCAAAGAAACCTTACAACTACTTAGGCTTATTCCTACACAAGCCAGAACAGCCTAGCAAGTCAAGATGTCCATCAAGGCATCACTGAACAAAAGCTAAGGACTTTTATGAGGGGACCCTCTGAGCTCTGTCATTGCCCAGAAGGGTTACTCTTATACAGCTGTTAGCTAATGAGCTCAGATTTTGGATCACTATAACTATCAATTAAAGCCTCACCTATAACAAGTCCAACAATTTGGAGCAATTTTTTTAATGGCTCATTAGGCATATAGATAACATGCTGGCTTTGTACCCTCCTCAGCTACAGTGAAGACTATTCTTCAGTCACTTAGGTTATTCATTAATCTATCTAATCATTACTCATTTGTCCACACACCGCTGCTTCCGTTATCCTATGGTATCCTTCCCAACTTTCATTTATGTGCTGGAGAGCGCAGGGCTCCTTTGTGTCTTGTATTATACCTGCCAGTGCAAAGACTTTAGGTACCTTAAGAGCATTTCATCTGGTTAGATATTTATAAAAATGTTAAATGAAACACCGATTCTGCTCTGATTAGGATGGGTACTCATGCGCCCAGCTCACACAAAAATCTCTTTCATGTTCCTGGTGCAAGTGTCTACAATCTGGAGCTGAAGATCCACTTCTAGCCTCTCTTTTTAAACCATGCATAATCCTTATGGGTCTTTATCCTTGGCCACACACCAAATGGTATCTCCAGCATTAAGTATTCCTGCCAATAATAAGTAATTGTTTAAAGAGAAAATGTATTCCACACGGTAGTCTCCTAATTTTATATGCACATGCCTTTATACTAATTCAATGATACCTGTATAAAAAGACCAGGAGCAGAGAGATTAACAGCAATACTCAAGAAACCCCCTGCCCATTTTTTTATTTTTTATTTTTAATCCTTACCTGCTGTTTAAAGCACAATTTCTTTTCAAGGCCCATGGGCTGTTCATAAAGAAGTGGTAACTGCATCCACTTCAAATGTTGACCTCAGCCTTTCTGGAGGGTCCAGCCAGGAGTCATTCAGAGGGGGAGCTGATGAGACACACCACTCCTGTATGTGCCAATGGGCCCCTTGGGTTTTGGGAGTAGAGGAGGCATGAATAAGTGCTATCACCACACAGAGAACAGCTGGCAGAGGTACAGAGCAGCCTGTGAGCTCCCTACATTGTCCAGGGGGCTGAAAACAGGACAATGTAACAGCTTCAGAAAAGACACCGGTAAATGTTCGGTGCACAAGTCCACTGGAGAACATCGTATTTTCCATTTTTTCATTTGACTAAATCACAGCTTCAGGATAAAATGATGTGACTAAAAGAACCTTGTACAAATGTATTTAGTATAATGGCTGAATGAGCTGACTCTAGGAGAATCTTGCATGTTGGAGCAATTTTTTCTTTCCGGCTTTTCTTGACACTAATTCTGTCTCTGGCTTCCTATAATATATAAATTATATGGAAATTAAAGCATGAGTGAAGATCAAACAAAAAGTCACAGTACTTGAATGCTGTTATTTTCCTGGATGAAGTAATTTGTATTAAATAATGCCAACTCAGTTACCCTAAACAAATGTCAATGGTGAAAACTAAAGACACAATACTGGACAAGATGCTGGCTAAAGGATTTGCCAGACGTATTTCTGTTAATAATACATTGATATTCTTCTAAATATCCATATTTAGAAGACAAAGTTCAAATCAAGAAGCCTCATAGTAATGATATTTTTGAAAAGAGGAAAATATACAAGCTATTAGCAGCACCTCATAAGTTCCCTTTTGATTACACGCATTGTAATATTCACTATAGCTCTTATCTCTCTGCTGATAAGAGGCCTTTGCCAAGTAGAAGATTCACTAACCTACCTGCTCTTAGCTGCAAATGACACCCTGCAACCAACTTATCAGAAAGTAGTGGTCAGATAACAAGGTTTGAATATAACAAGGGCTTGTTCTACACTGGGTACAATCATTCTCTCTGGGGAATAAGAGTATCATAAAACTACATGAAAATAAAAATTATGAGAACAAGTAGAGAAACATGGAACAATTCTGGAAAAGCACATTAAACTGGGCATCTGAGTTTCAGGATGTTTAAACTCGCATAGCACACATTCTTACAAATGCACATATTATCCAAACACTGCAGTCAAATGAGAATATCTCAATATATAATGCTGCTCCCTCAAGTTTTGTACAGGGTTACTCAAAAAAGATCCTTAGAAAAGGTTTCCACAGGCCTGGGACATGCTTTGAATTTAGGTTCTACACTTCTCACTCATACTGAAACAAGATACCGTGAAAAAATAACTTTGGCCGTGTGACAGCAAATTAATGAGTCCTATGAATAATGCATCAACCAGAGTGATAACATTCTTGGCATTAGAGGAACAAGACAGGAATCTGGTGAAGAGTTAAAGCATTTCATGGAGTACTTGCAAGCTCTCTTTACTTTTTAAAACGCTCCTCAGCTGTTTTGGGTGTATTTCGCAAGGAACAGCAAACACTCCCAGCTGAAATAGTTATCACTTCTGCAGATGTTGGGGGATTTTCTTTCTGGGAAGAACTGGACTCATAAGGTAGGAGCAGCTTGTATTTTCATGGAAGTTTCATTTGGAATGCAGATGTGCTATTTTGTGAAGCAGTAACCTGAATAAGGGACACAGATGTGCTCAATGTAAAATGTACATTCAGTTTGTCTGACCTAATTCTTCAGAGTCAGCCACAGCTGAGGTACCTCAGGAGCAGAACAAGCACCACACCAGGAGCCAGCTAAGGACTTGCAAATCCTCTGATTCATTACAGAATTATGCACATACTTCTGAAGTTTAACCAAGAAACAAATAGATGCAATGGTTTAAAACAAAACCTATACTTACATGTTGGCATGTCCTACAAGCCTTCCAGAACTGGGGCAAAAGCCAAATAAGAAAAGTTGCCCTCATCAGGGACTCACGTGCTCTGGTAAAGCTTTGTAGCACATGTAGCACGAGTTGGGAAAATAAGATTTCCCATTGTACATGAAGACACAGCTCACTTCTCAGTAACACTTCATAACTGCAGGCTGTTCAATTAAAGCTTGACTGCAAGAGGATTCTTTTAGATTGGCTCACTGCATCCCTCAAAGTCATACAAGCATTGGAGTGCTGGCTGGAAGAGATCTCTGGATGCCTCTGGTCCTGTCCCACACAGGATGCAGGGCTGCTGCCAGCACTAGATCAGATCACCTGTTGCTTTGCCTGGCTGAGTCCCAGGAACTTCCAAGGACAGAGAGTCCCTGACCACTCTGGGTAGGCTGTTCCAGTGCTGCACCAGCCCCACAGTGAAGGAGTTTTCCCCAATGTTCAACCTGAACCTGCCAAGCTGCAACATGTGACTTTTCTCCCTGTTTATACCACCTGCCACCGTTGAGAAGAGTTTGTCTCAGGCAAGTTTATTTGGATTGGAACTTTGCTGTTCAGCATGTTAAGCATTCCCCCAGCTTAGCATCATCTGCAAATTTGCTAAGGGTATGTTCTGTCCCCAAAGTTGAGAAATTAATGTTAATAAAAGCTACAGGAATAAGTAGTGATTAGATGTAATTCTGCGGCGCTCCCATAGCTCATGTGAGAAAAATGAAACATCCCAGTCAGGATTTCTAGTTCTCAACAAACATCCAAGTATGGAATGCCAGAGTCCCCAAAGCAGAAACATCTGCTGAAGAGTTCTTGCTTGTTGCAGCACATGTACTCAGGATGAGTGCAAAATGAAAACAGAAAAAGATGTGCTTAGAAAGAATTAGTGACAGCAAAACACTAAACTGGCTAATAAAATGTGGATGAGAACCAGCAGAGTGGACAGTATTTGCCATTTTCATTTGTCTATATCAATTTTATTGATCCTCCTCAATGCACAATGTACCTTTTGGTACTTCAGAAGTATAAACTGAAAACAAAAATTTGCAGCATCTACTATTTTAGCCGTAGGTTTCTACATACAAGTAAGGAATCAGTTTTTCACTACCAGGAGAATGCAGGTGAGTGACAGCTGATGAGGTCCTACTGGAGAAAATGTAAATTTTCAGGGACCGGACTCAATCTGCCCTCAGATGAAAAAGAAAACAAACAACCTCTTATGCTGTGCATAGCCTAATGTTTTCTTAGAGCATTTCCTGATTGCCTGAGCATTTCTTGGAGTTTTCCTGATTCATTCTTCTTTTCTGCTCTAGAAAAGGTATCAAGCAGGCTATTTTCACTTAGCACGGGGGATTGCAATAGATTATAAGATATCTCCATTTTGTTTGACCCTACCTTTCATACATTTTTCCCTAAGGACAAGAAAGCTTCGGTGTGCAGTCACATCATGTCTTTGTTGCAGTTTGGTCACAGCAAGGGAAAGGAATATTTGAGAGCCACAAGAGGGCAGTTCCTTATGATAGAACTGCAAACTTACATGCCTCCAGAAACAAACTCATACATTTTTTCTCAAACTCGTACTTTTTTCTCCGGAAAACAGGTATTAAATTTTAAAAACCAAGTCCCTCAAGCCTGAACGAGAACTTGGTGAGTGACCAGGATTTTTTATTTTTCAAAGAATATGTTGATCCTGACAGAGCAAGCTTCTTCTGGGCCAAAGTCCATCAGAAGACACACTTAGATGACTTTACCAAGATCTTCCCATGCATCCTTTAACAACCCTTATGACCTGAAAATCAGTTTTCCTCACACTACATGTTAGCCTGTGACCCTGCAGGACCACTGAGGACTGTCTGCTCCTCTGGTGACCCAATACCAGATGTTTTCCTGGGTCCATCAATGTCCACTCTGCACTTGCATGGACAGAGCGATGGCATAATCAGCCCTCCTTGAACTAACTAATTAAACAGTTAATCCACAGAAATGGAATAGCTACAGTCCTTGAGATTGTTTCTCTATTCAAATAATCTGATGCATGCAGAAAAACAGTTCAATCTCTGCTGTTAATCAAGCTTATTTAGGCTCACACATACTAGTGTTATAAATCACCTGACAACAATTTGCAGGGAAAATAATTTTTTTTTTTTTTTTTTTTTTTCTACTTAGAACTGGTTTAGTTGCTTACTGGAGACAAACTTGAAATACCTTTTGTGAAACATCTCCACTCAAGTTGTGTCAAAAGGTTCAGTGAGCATCTGGATAGAGAAGAAGAATGAAGTGATCACATTAATTTAGCCTCTTGTGTTAAAATTTGGCCTTCAATGTAAAGCCTTCACTACGCTTGAGCTGTACACATCCTCCATCAGAAATAGAACTACAAAAACATTTTACCACAAAGAGCAAACCCAGCAAGAAGTATCTCTCCTCAGGATGATGTTTCTCCTTGAAATTCTCATTCAAGGAGAAGCTGAGAAATCCTCTTTTGGCACCAGGAATACACTAATATTAACTTTCCCCACACATGGTATCCACTCATTTTTCCTCCTCTCATCCCACAGTGTGGTGCTAAGCTGTGCAATCCTTCCTTGCAGTGAAGAGCATTTATTCAGGTGGTAATTACACACACAAGTGAGAACTCACTACCAAAAGTATCTGTGGCAAAAGGTTGGTTTAAATTTGTTTTCACTCTAGGCCCAGCTGGAAGAGCAGGGCACCTTGGGGACTCAGACTGAAGTGCACAGGGAAGTCACCCACCTCCTCCAGACCTGTACCTCACTAGCTGCTGTCAGAGCAGGCTTTGTGTGCTTGATTTGGCCTTTGCCGTCAATTTGTACAAATTATTCCTAGGTGTCTATAATCCATTAATTCACAGGTCCATTTCCTTGCAGGTGTGTGTTCAGCACAGACTGGTCTATAAAAGCTGCCATCAGCTATTGTCAAATCAGAAAAGAGAAATGTTATTAGTGAGAATTGTGGTTCTTTTTTCAACTAGCTATAAATCAATGCTCTATTTCTTGTTTATTGAGTTAGAGAATATTGGCAAAATTATACCATTACGCCATAGGATAGTTCTTTTTTTTTTTTTTTTTTTTTTTTTTTAATAATGACACTGCATGCACCGCTCTTTTATAACCTCACTTCCTCTGGATTAAGACAACCTGCACTGTGGGGCATCTCACAGTTTAAGAGCTAAAGTGATGAGAGTGTCTCAATACAATGACCAGGCAGAAGGGAAAAACTTCCCTTGCTCTGAGAAGCTGCTGGAAGAGCTGTTTCTTCCACAATTTCTGCCCTGCCAGCTTTGAGGTCCTGGCAAAAGAAAACCAGAGCTCAGGAGCTGGGGATGAGCTTAGAGAATGTGGAAGAAAGGGAAGGCTGTGCTCATCTGGACACTAACTGGGGGAAAAGAAACTGTAGCTGATGAAGAGACATAACAAATTTCCCTGATGGCTGCTCATCCAGTGACATGAAGACTGGGGAAATGTTTGCCAGAAAACTGCAAAAAATCTCTGTAGAAAGATGTCTCCTGAGTGATTTCCTGCTCCTGAGTGAATCTGCTATAACTTAGGAGAAAGAGGAGCTCCTACAGCAGCTTCTGTTTAAGAAATAGATCTTGACAAATACTGAAAATAAGCTTTGCTCCTATCTGCCATCTAGAAAGGTACCAACTGAGAAAAGATAAAAGAAGAGACATTATTCCAGCTGTAAACTCAATTGCTGATCCAGATAGTGGCAGAAGAAAGTCTCAGCGTAATTACAGTGCATTTGTATCCCTGGGTATTCTGATGATTAAATGCTGCTTATTACTTGCTTCCTTCAGCAAAATAAAAGGTGTCACAACCAAAGAGGCAAATAAGCTGAAAGTTTGCTGTTACAAAAGCAGATTGCTTTCTGCAGATCTCTCTTTTCATCATGTCTCTGCTTCCCACCTTGGTTGCATAACCCATAAAACACTATCTTTCATCCTAAATATGCCAACAGTTGTAATTGCACCTCGCAGGGGGCTGGAGACTTGCACAAGAAAGTAACAAATCTGGAATGTCTCTCCAAATTTCTTCAGTTTAGAATTGCCTAAGTTATATGACAAGGTAAAAGTAAGAAGGTACTGACCTGATCTAGTGCTTTCCTGAAGTAATGAAAGTCTGAGCAGCATCACTGGTGTAAAGAGATCCAGTTCTGCTGCTGAGCACTGACCAACAAAACTTTCCAGATACCAGGGGTTTGCATCTTGCTTGCATGGCAAAAGAGAGCAGCTCCCTTTCCTTCACTCACCCTGCAATGGGGGCCTTTAGACTTGGTGAAATGTTTTTATCTTAGGAATAGAGCAGTCTCTTGTAGCGCCTGTTTACCAGGCAGATCCAGGCAGACGATGCAGAGGAGCAGGCCAACTGGAGCCATGGTATTAATAGTGGTGAAGAAAAGAACATTATCATGTCTAATACAGTTATGGACAGATGGCCTGCTTGTAGCACAGTAATCCTTCAATCCAGTTTCAGTCAGTAAAGTAAGTCCTCTGCTCAAAATAAAACGCTCCAAATAATGACTCAAGGACCCCCTGCTCCCTTTCCAGGGGCAAGTCTCATTACAAAAATAAGTTTTCTCTTTTTTGGCTGTTTAAATCAGCAGTGTTTCTTACACTGAAGTATGCAACTTACCATCATATTTTTCTATGCCTATACTGCTTTCCTGTTGAATGTGACTTCCCCTGCTCCATTTTAGCTGCCTGCCCTACCTCAGTTGCAAAGTGTCTGTGACAACCCCTGCAGAATGCAGCAGCTTGCAGCAAAACCCTCACAGGAACAATTCCCCTGCTCCCTCCCACCATCATCCCCCCAGTGTCTGTGAAATCTCAGCAGTTCGAACTTGTCAGGCTGCACTAGAGCTTTGCATAGCTCAGTTTGAAAGAAGCCAGACGAGCTTAAAAAAAAGGGAAAATTTTACCAGGTACTCTCTTTTTTGACAAGTTGATGGTTTTATATGGGAAAGATAAGAACACAATGATTTATTTTTTTTAAAAAAAGGAAGCAATAATTAGAGAGAATGTATGGGGGGAGGGAATCACATGGCAGCTGAGAGGCAGTGAATCACTGCTGGCATGTGTCATGACAGCATCTTTGGACTGTGCTAAAATGCCTTGCATTAAAAAGCTCTGTATACCCCCAAGTTGCTTGGTGATGGGCTGGGCACACTGGCCATTCTGAGACAGGATTGAAGGCAGCTTGAATGTTTTTGGACTGCTTTTAAATCTCATTGGCTTCCTAGCAAGTTCCTTCACAGTGTACACTTTTAAATCTGACCTTGGAAGGGCAAAATGTAAGGCACACTGTGGCAGGGTGCCTTCCCAAACTGTCACAGGTCCAAGTTCTCCCATGCATTCAAATCTGACAAACCAGCCCCTGAATTCCCTGCCTTCCCTGCTCCATCTCTACAATGATTAATAATAGCAGAAGCTTCTGTGCTGTCTTCTCTTTCATCGCTCACGCAGACTTGTATTTAGATTGCTGCTAGTAGCTGTGGCTGCTGTTTCCCCAGCATCTTAGAAACCTTTGCAGCATCCAAAATTCACATTTTCCTTTCTATGCCTACTGCCAAATCCCTTTATTATTACTTTTTTTGGCTGCTACTGCACTGTAATTCAGTGACCTACTGTTTAGTGCATACTCACACCTGCATGGACTGTAACATCTGTCAGGTAACCTCTAAGTTACCTCAAGTACCAGCAGCCTCCCTATTATAAACAGAGTAAATTAATACATGCACTAGTATAGCTGAAGAACTGCACGATGCTTTGGCCAGTCTATAAGATATTATGATTAAAATTGCCTCAGCTATCCGTATGACATTTTCCAAGTATGAAACAAATAAAATCCTAGTTTACTGGGGAGTACCACACACACTCCTTCCCATCTACCTTGTTTAGAAATAAAACGAAAATTCAGAATGATGTTAGAGCTGAAAAGCTAAAAGCACTACCTCAGAAACAGAAGATACTCATCCTTTGGCAAGCTGTGCCCAGCCATAAAGAAAAATAAGACTCCATGTAATGAAAAATAGATGAGACCAAACTCTGCACTACAGTGTCTCATCTTCCTCTTTGCACTATTTCCTGGCACGTTTTGGATTCATGGCTGGCGTGGGGATTATAATTTCAATCTCTTCATTTTGTGACTACCACTTCTTTAAATGCTCATCTGTGAGGCTGCACACAACTTCACCTCAGAGAGCTCCTCTGCTTAAAAGCGCAGCCCTTGCCCCCTGCCACTCAGAGCAGCAGAGTGACAGCAGTGGGGATGAGAAGCAATGGCCACACAAAAGGCATCAGCCCAGCCCTGTCAAGCTGCCACGCTCAGCCAGGTTGTTGCTAACAGGGCTCTGAGAGGGCTGGCTGGAGCTGGGACTAGAAGGTCGTTCTGTCACCTGATAAAGCAAGTGGATGTGCTGCATGTCCTTGTAATCTGTGATGCTGCATTCCCCGTCTTTCAGGATCCAATCAGGTTTTTGTTGCAGAGAATAGAGGGTGGAGAGCAGGAGGGAAGAGCCTGGATAAAAAGCTCTTTCATTGTTCCCTTCTTTGGACAGTCCAGTTTGGTTTACTTTTATCTTGACTGTAGAAAAGAAAATAGCCAGCTTTGGGACTCGTGTAAACATTATTAGCACAAAAGGTTTTGTTTGTTCTTCCCTTCATGGTTGAAAGCTACAAGGTATTAAAATCAGCTGTCAATTTTAGAAATGCTCTTGACTGTGCATTTTAGATACAGCTGTACCTAATGGTTGTCACTGTTCAAAAAGCCAGGCACCAACAACAGCCTGGCCAAAGAAGTGTACCAGACTAACACTAAGCAGCAAAAAATTTCTGCTGATGTAACAGTACCCACACCACCCTTTTTCTCTTTTTTTTCCCCTTTTCTCTTCTTTGTTCCACCTGGACCCAGGCTCATTCCTGTTCCCTCCCTGGTAGCACTGAGTATCCCCTTCTCCCCTAAGAGATTCTCAGTTCCTCTCCCTGTTGAAAACTCTGAGCCTCACTTTTAGTTGTTGCTGTGTGACACTAGCAAGTGGGACACAGACCTGCTTTATGCACAGAATGTTTGCTTGACTATGGATGCTGCAACCTCTGCATCTGCCCCGTGTAAAAATTGCAAGAACAAAGCATTAGATAAAGAATTAGAATCATTCCAGAATAATTCCACTGACAGAATATTTCTGGAGCATCACTTTGATACCTGAACACTGTCTATTTAGCTAAAGCAGTTTTTTTTGGCATCAGTTTTGCAATGTCCTCAGACAGTTATTCTGTCTTCAGTTATTCTTTCCTCTGTCCTCAGACAGTTATTGCTCAAATGTTTTTTCTCAGTAACTGTTCTGTCAGTCACCCCACACTACCATCAAATAGAAGGAAAAAAAAAAAAAAAAAAAAAAGAAGAAAATTCACCACATGAGGGAACTATGGTCAGACCATTCCTAGAGGAAGTTGGATTAATGAAGAGGCCCTGCTCCAGCTTCTTTTTACTTTGCTGCCCTTCAGAGAAAACTTCCAGATCAGAAAGTGTTTTCTGGATGGCTTTCACTGCCTTGCTGCCAGGCCAGTAACTGATTCTACCACCTCATTAGCTAATCCATTCCCAAATTAAATATGGACTGGATTCAACAGGCACATATACAGGAAGGGGTAAAGTAGACAAGTGTAATGGAAGTGTAATTGGTTTTAATGTGATGTAATGTCACTAAATGCTCCGCATTAATTAGTGTCCCAGGGCAATCTGTCTGGTCTCCAGCCTAACCACTCACAGACGATGGAGCTTAGGGAGAAATATATACAGAGAAAGCTTTCTCGTTATTCCCCTGGTATAAATGACAAATCCAATGACATTGGGATGGAAAAAGGACACTGAGTAAAGCAAAATGCCTAGGATGATAGTGTGGGGCCTTTTTACTTAGTCCATAAAATAGATTTGCCCTCAGCTGCCCAAGGTTTTATCAGCTCAACACAATGACTTGCAGCCCTGTTTTTTCCCTCAATCTTCACTTGACTTTCCAGTAAAGATGGCAAGGGATATTACTGTGACAGATGCAAAAATGGGATGTAAGTCATCACATTACCTGATGGCAAGTACAGCAGGAAATTTCTGAGGGTGGCCAAGCAGAAGATCTCAGCCAGATTAGGGAGGGCCAGAAAGGATAAAAGCAGCCATGAAGTTGTCCCAGCTAAAAGTTGCCCTGAGCAGTGACCCTGCAAAGCCCTGCCCCATGTGGCAGGGACCCTTTGGAGAATCAAAATAAAGGTCTGGTGCCTGCACAACAGGCACAGTCTGTTTGGCACCAAAACATCTTCTCTAGTCCACCTAGTAGATGATCTTTTCTAGCTTTTTTCTCCTGTGGAGGAGAAGATGGCTGTGCTGGGAGAGCCAGTCAGCCTTTGGGCTTCCTGCTGGATGCCTGGGAAACCACAGCAGGCTGTCTTGGTGGCACTGTGTTTGCAAAAGGAGGCCAGCTCAAACAGCAGAGACAGCTAAAAGCTGGAAATGTGTTTTCACAGCTACAGCAGTAAGAGGGGATAAATTCACGGAGTTCACTCTGTCTTGAAAATTGCATGACAATGTCAAGAATGGGAGTAATGAAAAAAAATCAGTAATGATGTATTCAAGATGGAAATAAGTCAAGATCAAATCATTTCATTATAAGCTAATGATGTGTCTTTTGATTGAGTTCACTTGCATCATAGGCTAACTGCATATTTTTAGCCATAACTGAAGTGAAAAGCTTCAAGCTATTACTAGTCTCCTGAATTGCCTTGATTTTTTCATTTTCCTGGAAAGCTTATGTTCTCTTCAGCAAAGTATGGAGGCAGTAGTACAATTTTATTATCTGCTCACGGGGTCACAGGACATTCCAGCCCATCAGCAATGGCTGGTTTGCATTCAAGGTACACACTAGCACCTTATAAACATGTTCAAATTGCAACTACACTACAGGAAAATAAAAATAGATAAGCACATTCCCATGGTGGAAAGACAACCTTCCTGCTGCTTCTGTTTCAGAGTATGAAAAATAATTAACTGTGCAGGGGTGTTCACCTGTTACTGAAATTTTTCAGCTTCAAATAAAGAATTTTGTGACTGTTGAAAATGAGGGCATGATGGTTCAATTCCTGTGATTGTCAGGCTTCCATGTAGCTCAGTGGAAATTTAGCCCAAAGCAAAAAGACATGGAGCCTCAGATAAAACCAAAACCTCTCATTAAATCAAGTGTAAAATGTCTTCCATTAATAGTAATTCAGATTATAAGTGGGTTCCCTCTGAATGCACAGATGCCCTTTCTCTGTTAGCTCCCTGGAAAGAACCCAGAAGTGCAGTTTCCTGACAAAAAAAAAAGTCAGAACAAATAGCTCATCTGTGTCATTTTTTTGAAAATGTTGTAATTTCTGCCAGCAAGGCAATTCTAATAGTTTCACAGACTCACTTAGGGATAGAGGCTTAGTTCATGTCATACTGCAAGTGCAAGAAGTCACACAACAAATCCCAGCAGGAAAATGCTTGCAATTAATTTCCAGTAATGAAAGCACCCATGTAGAACAGCATGTAGGAGCTGCTCAGGAATAACAGACTTATAGAAGAGTGGAACCAAAAGAAAAAAAGAAAAAAAAAAGCGTGATAATTATTTGCTCATTTAAAAAATATTAGTGAATATAGGACAAATATGACAGCTTAAAAGCACAGATATAGCACTGATACATGACATTTCAGGCTTTGCTCAATTCTGTGACAGGGTTCCAGAGTAGAGGAGGACAGGAGACATGAAAGGAGGGCAGCAACCCCCATCTTCATGGTGCGAAGCAGCAGGACGTGCTGCCAGGCTCCCTGGGAATACCTCTGAGTGCTGGTCCCTCGGGGCTCTCTGCTCTCCTTGAGTTCTGTTTCACTGTGCTCACTGACACCAGATTGTTGTGGCAGGGAAACAGAAAGAAATGTTGTTTGATAAATGCTGCAGTATGTCCTCAGTCCTGCAGTTAAACACTGGAAACATTACAAAAAACACGAGGGCAAACAGGTGGTGAAGTCCAGCAAACTCTGTGTGCTCCCTCTACACGGCCAGAAAGTTTTGTGGTCTCATCCCTTTCTCTTTTTTTGGTTATTATCCCACCACACTTTTGGTTTATCTGCTGGTTTTTGCCTTGTTTTGCCTGTTGGGGCTGGTGCTGTGAGGCAGTTTTAGAGGTCAAGCATCATCCCAGCCTCATGAGTTATCAATACAGACAGGGAGCAGCAGCATCAGGGGAAAGAACAAATTCAGGGCAAGGAAGGCAACCTCTTAACTCCTAATTAATGTGTTCTGCCAACTTAACAGCCACCTCTTGGAGATTTCTTAAATTACAAGACAGCAGTCTTTGTATTTATCAGTCCAGAAAGTTTTGGGGTATTTTTTCTATTAATTTGTCTAATCGCTATTTGGACCTGTTTAGATTTTTAACTGTGATGGCTACCTGAATAGAAACAGTTCCACAGTTAAAGTGTACACTGAGTTTTCAATAGAGAACTCAAAAAATGCACACATAAACCATGTAAAAATATACTTAGATATAGGCTATATATTGAAATCTATATATGTATATTTAAAAATTATGACTGGAATAAACAGTATGTAAAACAGTATTCTCCAATACATTCACTATCTGGGACAGATAGAAAATGAGCTCTGCAGGGCATCATTAACTCAAACAGTGGATAAAGAAATAAAGCAGGCTTTATTTCTTTAAATAAATAAACACAGAAACAACTGTGTTTCTCTTCACCATCCCACCTCATTTCTTTACAGCCCACTCTTGGGGAGAAATGGAGACAAAATCTGTTCCAAATGCTGCTTGTAAACATGATGCCTCTTGGAGAGTGTCCTGCCCCTGGGATGCTGTGGTTGGGTAAAGAATATTCAGGATTAGGTTAAACCCAGAGGTATTGCCCAGAGGTCCAAGAGGAAAGATATCTATCTGAAGCAGGGCTCAGGACTCTTCCAGACCAGCTTTTTTATAAAGCAGTGAATGAAGAGCTATCACTATGGTTTTTTTCAGTTGCATAGGAAAAAACCTCAAGGTTTCCTTCTAAATATTTCCAACATTCAAGCAATTAAAAAAGGAGTATGGAAGGTTCTAATTAAAAGAAATCACACATAGAAAACTAATGAGTAGAGAAAAGCCTTTAGCTCCATCTCATGACTGTTAAATATGTTTTTTGAAGCCAGCTCTTCTGATGAGATGAAGATTAGAAAGCAAGTAGCTTGAAGAGGCATAAGGTGCTTTGAGAGACAGCAGAGGTTAAGCAGAGGTCTCTCACCAGAGAGG
The DNA here is from genome assembly GCF_030490865.1 of Poecile atricapillus. Taxonomy (NCBI): domain Eukaryota; kingdom Metazoa; phylum Chordata; class Aves; order Passeriformes; family Paridae; genus Poecile; species Poecile atricapillus. The sequence continues at coordinate 18,643,119 of NC_081289.1, read as the reverse complement.
TGAGCTGAAGTCCCTAAGTTCTTGGCAAGATATGAGCATGGCATGTTCACATCTTGCTGGGTGTTTACAGTGATGAATGATGCTGAGCAAGAGAGTTTATGTCAGCTTCTCATTCCAAGACAAAAGGCACCTGCAATCCATCCTCCTGCCCTTTGAAAGCTCTCCATGCAGAGCTGTTGACTGTTTTGAGCAGTAGTCTGTCTGATTTTGTGATCTTTGCTGTTTTGCAAGCCTACCTGGCAGATTATGAAGACAAACTTCTCTTTCCCTGGCAAGAAGCCAGGGTGTGCACTGCAAGCACTAGATACACGTGGGAAGAAAATTTATCCTGTCATCTCTCCAACTTGCCAGGCAAAACCTCCTCCAAACTATAAACAAAGCTTAAAAGTTCAGTTTACTTGTGGCTCATATTATTTGCACACTTCGTTGTAAACCTGTTACCTTTCTTATTCTGTGTTTATTCATAACCTCTCATTTTGTCCTTTCCTCAGATAGTTCAAGCTGACTTTCTGGTGTGAATAGTGGCTATCTCTTTTTGTCACTAGGGTGGAATGACTGAAAATGACCAATCACGTCTATAAATTGTCCAACTCTGTTCCTACAGCATGGCTGAGGTTTAACGTCAAAGACTTTTTTTTTAATAGAAAATAGTGACTTCTAGGAATGTCAGTTTAGTAGTTCCTAAATTACAGGCTGGCTGGCAATACAAAAATTCAGATTCTTATGCACACAGTTGTTTCTTTTTCCATGGATATGTACAGAGCGTCCCTGCTTGTATAAAGGCAGCTTATTTTAGTTTAAAATCATTCCCACTTGACCTATCACTATCTGTCTGTGTAAAAAACCACCCCCTCTCTTTTCTATAAACCTACTCTAAGTATTAAAAGCATGAGGCAAATTCAGCAGCACCTTCTGCTCTAAGTCATGGATGTGGCGTTTCCAGATTAAATGGTTGGATTTGATGATATAAATGTCTTTCCTAACCTCAGTGATTCTTTGCTTCTGGGTGCTTAATGCTGTTTTTCCGAAGCTCTGTGCCACTGGCTGACCCTCTGGATCAATAGCACAGCCAGGCAGCTGCAGCCCCGGGCCTGCTCTCCTTGGCGCTCACGCCTCCCAGCTGGCACCGGCACAGAGAGCTGAAGCCGTGATTTTGTCCTGGCAGAGTCTCCCACACGCCAGGCACTTGGCTGAGGGCTCCTGTCGGTGCAGCTGCTGGTGTGGGAGCAGGGGAAGAGCCTGGGGCTGGCGACAGCTCAGCCACCTCAAACAGAGAGCGAGCGGGGAGCTGCGGTGGGCACAGCAGGGGCCTGCGGGATAACTGCATCTCAGGTTATGCAGCCCCTTTCGACTGAAGAATTTAAAAGGTGTCCAGATGAGCTTTCTACAGAGAAAAGTAGTTAGGGTGCCAGCCTGAGGTCTCTCAGGAGATGCTGGTCGCCTTGTGGGATGAAGCCCTAAATCTATCAGCGGGAAAAGCGAGATAAGGAGCGCTCCTGCAGAGCTATTCCCAAACCATCCCCATTCTCCCTCCACGGCCCCTTCCTGTGCTCGTTTGTTTCCAGGAATTAATTGGCCTGCTGTTGAGAAAGGCGGCTTCGCCCCGGTTCCCAGCGCGGCCGTGAAAGGAGCGGGGGCATCCGCGTCCACCCGAGGACAGGAGCTTCCCTCACACCTGCTGTGTGCCACAAAGGGCCTGCAGCTCGGCAGGGGCCTTGGGCTCGGCCTCCCTCCCTCCCTCCCTCAGCTGGGCCAAAGTGAACAAAAGCAGAGACTTTGTCTGCCCTCTCCTCAATCCCAACGTCAGGGCCAAGGAGGAGGCAGTGAGCTCCTGCACTCTCCTGCTCTCTGCTCCCTCTCAGCTGCGCTGTGTGGGCACTCCTTCCTTCTGGCAGGGCAGTTTTGCACTGGGACTTCAGATATATTCACTCACTGCCACAATACATGGCTCTAGTCCACTTGCCTTTTACATATTTGGGTCCCTGTATTCAGAGCTGTAAAGACACTTTAGTTTTTTTAATTCCTAAACACTTCTGAAGTGCTGGCCTCCAGTTTAGCAGCTTGCAACCTTATTGGAAGAGCAAGCTACCAAGCAAAACTCCAGTCAGCCTCATACACTTAATTTCCCTAAGCTCCCTCAGCATCTAGCAAGGAAAGAGGCCCTTTCTGACATCTTTCAGATTTGCTAAATTAGCCCTCTAGTTTGAATCACCTTCTGAATGGACTTGTCATGCTCCATTGACTACAGAGGGAGTTTAAGGACAGCCTCCAAGATTAACCTTCGACCCCACACACAGGGGTGGTGGATGCTTAGCACTGAGAAACTGCATGAAAGCCTCTGAATCAAAGGTGTTAACTGAGAGTGCATTACCAAACTACAGCATAAATCACAATAATGGCTGTTACATCCTTTTGTAATTGCTGCTAGTAACAACAGCAAGTATATTTCTGGATTTAAGATCAGACTGTTTTTCATCTCCCTTGATGAAGTCTCTAGAGACATGTAGCATAAATGCTGCAAAGTAGGAAGGTGGCTGCCTTCTCCACTGCCTTTTTCTTACTCTGCTGCACCACTTTATTGTGACCCTGATGTGAAAGGCTGCAGGGCACCCTGCACTGAAAGAAAATTGACTGGTCTTTTTTCTTTGCATGTGAGCAGAGAGCAGTAGCTTATTTAGGGAGCTTTCCTGATAAGACAGCAAGTAGCAGTTGTGATAACCCAGGCCCAGCTCAAATTCAGCTACTTACAAAACAGTGTTTATCTGAGGGAGGGTATGTTTTGTCTCTGAGACACTCAGTTATACAGGGGGTGTGATGGACCCCTGTCAGCAAAGGAGGACAGCAGCAAAGAGAACAAATATGGCACTTCATTCCCAGCTAAGGATAAATGGAGACCTGGTCTTGCCACCCCTTTTGGCACTGGGAAGTGTTCTGATGAGTCAGTGGGACTAAGTGCACAGCACTCATCCAAATTGTTACAGGACTGAGATATTACATATTTTAGAATCTTTGCACATTATATCATGAGTCTCAAAACATTTTTCCATGCTGAAAATGGGCCAGTTCACATTTGGAATATATTCAAAATCAGGTCCTGAATTGAGCATAAATCTTTTCTAGTATATCTTGTCAGATATACTAAAATATGTGTGTGTGTGTGTGTGTGTGTATATATATATGACCTATATATTTTTATATGTCAGATATACTTGGCTTACCTTGCAGCCATTTTCAGCAACCAGCCAGGCAAATCTATATTTGGGACAGGATTCTTCAGTATGCCCCAGTCTGTGTCCTTTCTTGTGTCTATTTCTAATACACGTACCCAGTTTTTGTTATGTTGATCTTTACATCAAGGGATTCTATTCCCACTTTTCAAAATCACTTCTCCACAGAACTTCTTCTAGAACTTCTAGCCCCACAGAAGTTTAAAGACTATTCACAGCAGTGACTCCATGTAATAAAAAATTAAAAAATCAATGTAATAAAAAAGCTTTCAGCCAGAAAGCCCCCACATAATTATATAGGTGCAGAACACTTTAATTATGAACAATAGGGTTTTCAAAATTGTATAACAGTGTGGAAAAGACCTGTATAAAAAATTGCAAGAGTATGCAATTATCATTATGGAAAGATCTTTGCTTTTCCCCCACTGCCAGCATAAAACACTTTTCTCTTACTCTGCCTCCAGAAACACCAGTAATACTCCAGTAATAAAATCTCCTAAACAGCTGTTAATTAATTGAAAAAAATGTTTTTAAGGCAGATTTTTTTGTGTGCTTTGGTCTTGCAAGGCTTTAAGTACTGAGCAGAACAAAACAATTGTTACTGACCTTTTCAGATATGATTTCATTTTTTGCTCCTGTGGTAGAAATGGTGAAAACCAGCAAATGAAAAGTGTTAACTAAGAAAGCAGCAACTGAATAAACACAAACAAAAAACATTCTTTGCCAACAGAGACAATAATTTCAATGATGCTTGTGTAGCAACAAAGCCTTCTGTAACTCAGAGTACCCAGTAAGGATGGAGAGATTTTTTTTGTAAAAGATACTCTCTGTGTGTATGCATATATTTAATGTCAAATTTCATTTCACCAAAAGTGGAATAATCTTTCTTCAGAAATGCTCCCAGTGAAGATTTTATAACAGAATTGTGTTTTACTACAAGATTACGGGGGTTTTTTTCCTCCATTTGGGTTTCACTGAGGACAATTAGTACCGTCTAACTCAGAAAAACAGAAGGAATCTCATGTAGGCAACTTCCCCTATCACCATAAAATAATGAACAAAAACCTGGATTACTACTTTGTGAGAAGGTTTGATCCTGAACATGTAGAGTTCATTTTGCAAAACCTCTGTTTTCAGTGAAAATCAGGTGTTGCTGCATCATCTACAAGGCAAGGAATGAAGTGATGGTGTCTCTGTGTCTGTGAAAGGGTGACCATCACAAATTTGAGTATTAATTACAAGTCTATCCTGTGCAAGGCCAGAGGGATGATGAAGTGCAAAACAGGCTTTGAACTTCAGCTGTAGAGTGCACCAGAACTCTGGGGTCTTAAAGTTCTCAAAATGGCTTTGTGCTGGTAGTAGATACTTGCCTGCAGACATCTCACCCCACTCAATTCTGGAGTCCTCCTTCCATCCAGACCCACCTGAAGAAACCACAATTCCCAAAAGTCTGGGGCAGAAAGTGGCAGCAGAACTTGGCTCTCTTCTGCATGAAGTCCTCTCCATTCATGTACTTCATACATAACAAAAAAGAGGCCATGTAATGGCAGAGATGGCCTCCTAAGACCCTGTTCCAGGAAAGCAACCCACCCAAAAAGAATGGGTGTAAAAGCTCTTTTCCATGTTTATAGCTCAGTCAGCATCTGAGGACAGAGGTGGGAAGGACATGATAAATCCAGAAGTGTGTCTCCTGCATGTTGGGGCTTAGGGAAGCTAACCTTGACTTGACACACTCCTCAAACAGCTCACATTTACTGACAGGATCAGGTATCTCACATGGAAGTACAAGAGCATCTTAAAACTCTCTCACTAAAGAGAGCAAAATTTGTAACTAACTTTTGCAACTTTGTATTTGTAAATTTGTAACTAATTTTGCAAGCTAAAATTGTAACTAACTGCTAAGCAGCATATTAAAAAGAAATTAGCATTTTTCTTTTGTAATTAAACAATAGTGAGCATTTGGTCTCCTTTCCAAGGATAGGGTTTAGGTTTCTGAGTCCATTAGTGGTTTGAAGAATGTACTGTCAGTTTTCATACCTTACAATACTCAATTTTCTTCCAAACAATTTTAGAAGCCTATATCAATCTCCTCATCTTGTAAAAAATGTGAAGCATCTCCCTCTTTTGACAGTGACTGATGGAATGGTTTTCATGGAGTAATTAATTACTTATTCTAAGGTTTTAACTAGTAGTTGGACATGAAAAAAACCCAGAGAAATTGGAACGTAGCTTCTTTGCTCTCTCTTGAGTCTTAATCACCTCTCACCAAACACACACACACACACACATAACAAAGTCATTGTTAAAGTAAAACAGCATGAGCATGACAGGGCTGGGAATAAGGGCTTACTACTGCTTACCTGATAGTTTAATTTTTTTAAAAAAATCAAAGTCTTCATCTGTAATCCATCATTGTGTCAATATCACACAGGTTGAAATAACTGTATACTGAACCAAGCTGCTTAAAAGAACTGAAAAGTGCCAGGAAATTGGAACAGACAGGCTATAGTGGGCACAAACCAAAATTCCTGCTAGATTCACTTCCTGGAAGACATCTTTCTACAGACTAAAACTTTTTCTAAATTTACAAATCTGTTTGTGTGACAAGCAACACCTATAGCTGATGAAAATTAGAACAATAAAGAGATACCATTAAGTACTAAGAATTAATTTAAGAAACTCCAGAAACAGTTCCCACAACCAAATGAGGACACCACATGTCTGTGTATTAGTTTATTTAATTCTTTATCGCCACTAAGAGCAAGTAAATTATGCTGATACAACTGGTAAACATATACATTCGCTAGAGCCCCCCCAAAATCCCACAGAGCTAAGAGAAACATTAAGGGATGTTACAGGATTAATGCTTTCATTCTACAATATGGATATATGGCTTTCATACAAGTTTTAAAAAATTGAAAAGGTAACACACTGCTAGCTTACAAAATCAATATACAAACTGGAAAAAAAAGAGGAAAAGGAACAGGAAAAGAAAGTAACCCATAGGAAGATATCATATAGCACTGGTTTAATAGATATATACAGAATTAGAAATCCACTGAACATGATATTCAGGCTTTGTTATTTTGACTTTCATTTCTCCTTTCAGTTTACCACTCAAACTACAAGAATTAATATGGTTTCTCTCTTATTTTTACCATCTTATTTTACCCATTTTCCTCACTTTTTATTGGCAGAGAAAAAGACTTTTCCTGCCTATGTTTCTATGTTCACACCTTAACTTTGAAACTTTGAACAAAGTCTTTGTGTGTACTTGGTGTGACAGAAGAGAACACCACTGTGATAGTAAGTCCTTTTGGCCATTTCATTGGCATGTGTTTTGCATTTCCCTTGGACACAGCTATCCTTAAACTGAAGTGCTGGCAAGTGGGAAGAAATTTAGCTCTTCATCCTACTCGTGTATCCTCACTTAAATAACAGCACAGGACAAAAAGCTCCTTCATTTCAACCACAGCCTGAAAACTTGGCAGCACCGGTTGTGATTCGCATTCAGAGTTATGCATGCACCTTTCTAGAGTTTTGCTCCCCCATGTATGAATGTGTATATATATAAATACATATATATATATGCAGTGTGCACGTGTGTGTATTTAAAGAGCTGCTGTGTCTGATGCTGACAGCTGCATTAGGTGGATTCTAGCTCCAAGCTGCAGCCTGTCTCTGCCTCAGGCCGCCTCAGCAACCACAACACTATCACAGCCATTTCCTTCAGCTGTAAAAGTCCAGATGAACTCAGTAATTGTAATATGGGGAGTGCAATGAATGATCTAATGAGAAAAGTTAAATAATGTCTTGTTGCCAGGTAGATTAGAGTGAGAGAGGTCAATCTGCAAAATTAATTGAATGAAATTTGCTGTAGGTAAGACAGCCCTGCAGAGGCCACCCATTTTCCTAGCTTTCTGTCACTGAATTCAGGATTAAATTTTAACATTTTAACTTTATTTTACATTTTAACTTTCAATGACTTCAGAAATGAGAATACTTGTGAGCCTCTGTTTTTATCTCACCAATAAATCCACTCATTGGACATGTTTTCAGTTTTGGTGTGGGTTTTGCTTGTTATGATGGGGGTTTTTTAAGAAAGGAGTCAAATCTGTAAGTACAGGGTTTTTTCATACACAATTCACTCAAAGCCAAGTGATTTAAAGGCTAGGAGATACTTACAGAGTTCTTTAGCCATCTGGGACTCCAAGCACTCCATATTTAAATGGCAAACTACAGAAAGGGCTAAAGGATTGTACAAGCCCAGCAATGAGATAATAATAGTCAAATATAGTGGAATTCTCATGTTTTCCCAGAATTTTGCTCAGTTCAGAGTGATGAGGCCACAAGACAGACAGCCATTTGTGAAGAGTAGCAGAAAGGGGCCATTAGGAAAAGCATTAGATTTCAGCATTGTTTAGTTCTTGTCCAAAAGTAAAGTTTGATGCTCCTATGAATAAGACTACCTACATCTTCTTCAAATGCAAACACCCAGGGGTAGAAAAGGCTCTCTCCATGCTCTACACCTGCTCAGGCAGGCAAGTCTTTAACTATCCATGAAACTCTGTGCACCATGATAATTTGATGATAAAAGGGGACAGTGGTAAAGGATACAGCTTTTGCCACTATTTATCTAGTTAAGGTGTTTTTCTGTTTTCTGGATTTTTTTTATTTTTTGTTTGTTTGTTGGCAGACACTCCTGCATCAATGTCTCTGATTTCAGAGATGAACATGTGATCATTTCTATTCCCTGGGAAGCTTTGACAAGGTCAAGTTATGATGAAAGTTTTACCAGGAATCCACCCTCCCAGCAAATCCAGGGAGTCTTTTTTGCTCATTATCATATTTCCTTGTTCATTGTCATACAGTGATTAACAAGTTGCTACTGTGTCTTTTAATTTCAGAAGTATACAGTTGGAGGAAATTGATGGTATGGGCTTCCCGGGGCTGTTTTTCAACAATCCAGGAAGAAATGGAAATATAGTCTCAAGGATGAGGAAAAATCAGCAAAATCCACAGAACTTTAACTGAGAAGTAGAGTGCCTCAGAAGAATTGACAGAAAACCTACAAATGCTATCAAAATTATGGATAAGAGTGGGAAGGCAGGTATAACCTGTCTCTGCAAAAGAAAGAACTCAATCTCAACTTCAGAGAAGTGCTGTCCTAGAGAATTAAAATGGATTGGATACAAGATACCAACCCCCACTAACATACTGCTTCCCCTCCTCAGTAGGATTTGGGAGACATGGAAGACTGCTGTGTGGTATCAAAATGGTGTACACCTCACCAATATATTGCTTTAGAAAAGTGGTCAGTTTACATAGTTAATGTCACTGCAGTGCTTAGACTGAGGGAAAATCAAGTTGTTGTCCCACCCTCAACACTGACATTAGCCTATATATTATTGTCTCCTTTTGACTGCCTCCACTTGAACATTTGCTTTTGAGGCTGGAGTGGGACCTTACTACTCTGCAACACTTTACATTTTATTTGTTTTCATTAAGGCACAAATCAGGGAAAGCATAAAAACAAATGTGCCAACCAGTAGTTCTGCCCTCTGCACATAAGGAGCATGCAATAGAAATTGGTAAAAAATGCTCCTGATTTCCTATCTGTCTCTTCTTGACCAACCCTACAAAGCTGCCTGTATATATATTTTATAATTGTTATTCTTCCATTTCTTCTACCTTTTCTCCTTTGAAAAACAGTTCAGCCCAGAATGTCATTATGGAATTAGAAGAAGAAAATCAGTAAATTACAGTTTAGTATCTACCTGCATGTACAACAAACATTTTCCCTTCCTGGAGCCTTTCCCAGAAGTTTTGCTGCACTTAACAGACTGTTAAATAGGCCAGGCTGACAAGCAATGACTGTCATTTACTACACGCATTTCTGTCAGAAGACATGTCTAAGTCAGAAAATGTCCCAATCCTCAAATACTTCTTTAAATCAAGATAGAACTGAAAGAAGCATCGCCTCAGCTTAATTAGAGAAAGGGAAGAGATATATACCTAAATATACCCAAATATATTCAGGTTTAAGCTCACTGGAATCCACAGTCTGGGTGCAGATTCACCCACAGCTGATGTTCAGCAACTCACTCATCTCTTTTCTAGGAGATTTGAGTGCTCAGAAAAAGGCTGTCATCTCATGGATTTTTATCACCTCCCCATACTCCATTACAGCTGTAGCAAATGAAGATGTAAACCACTCCTCGAGAGGGACATTCATGAAAAAAATTTGTTAAACTAGGTAAGCAACACATCTATGCTAAGTCATTTTTCATTGTAATAGGATAGCACCAAGAGGGTAAACACGTTTTTCATCTGAAGTAGCTGCTCCCACAGCACTGTCAGACAAGCTTGCCCTCCCAAAGCAGGGAGGGGAGAAGATTAGAAAGCAAACAAGGAGAAGTTTCAGAATGACTGAAGTAGAAACTGATCAAGATGGGTGGGAAGAGGTTTTGTTCAGAATCTTGCCTTTTGCTTTCTTGATAATGTCTCTAGTGAAACAAGGGCTCCTTTTATTTGTTGGGAGCCTCCTTTTAGACCTGACCTGGCTGACCTATTCAATCTTCCTCCTCTGTGTTCTGCCATAAATTACTTTATCACCTCCTGCATAGCTAGACTTTCCAATGAATGTTTTCTTCTGGATTATTGGAAATTTTCTTTGTTTTAAATTTATACACTATTACTCCAATTGCTGTCAGCAATAAGATGCCAAAATAGATCCGAACATATGTGGCTGAGTCGCACGTAAGAAATGTTCTCCTATTTCACACCCTTTGCTGCATTTTCTTCTGGTATTTTTTCGTTTTGTTTCCTTGTTTTCTGTAAACTCTCTCCATGAAGGCCCTATGCCACCACAGGAACATTACTGGCTTCCTTCAAAAACTATTAGGAATGTTCCTTTAACAAGCCAGATGGGCAATTAAACAAAAAGACCATAAGGTGTCAGAGGAAACACAGGGGGATTTGTTTTTATACTCACAGAGGCGGAAATAAGAAGTCACATCTAAGGTTTGCTAAAGGACAATCGAAGTGTTGGTCTCAACATCATTCCCAATTCCTGCCAGCTCCCTATGAAACATGGACTAGATTAACCAGTGTGAGACAATGGTGCAACAGTGTTTGCACTCAAAGCTGAGCCACTTTAAGTGAACTGATGCAGCATTTAGACAGACAAACCTTTGGTGATTGAAAAAAAGTTTCCTTCTCCCTTTGCTTTCAATCAGACCTACCAAACCATTAGTTTAAGTCTGAGGCACAAGCACAGGTAGACCTGATTAGACAATGAAGAAACCAAATAGCACCCAGAACCACCTAAATATGAGCCTTTATGATTTCAGATTTGGTCATTGCACATCCACCATGTGTGGGGGACATTTTTAACTATACCACGGACTCAAGTATGTCTAACAGCACAGTCAAAATAACAAGGACATCAACACAGACTGCAAAACACACCCAAGGAGTCTGGGAAATAATTGTGAGGCTAGTCTACCTTAAACTATGTGCAGCCTTGGTTAGCAGGCTTCAGGAGTGTTTGTGTTTGGGAACAGAAGGACTTGCCTCACCGTGAGTCCAGATCAGCCATACCCTCCATGGGAGAAAGAAGAGGGCAAGCTCTACAATTGTTACAAGTTGTTTTTTTTTGCATAGAAAAGGGGAGTGATGTTAGTATAGAAAAAAAGACTCTGCTTGTCTACAAGCTAATCCCAAGAGAGAAATGTGATTTACTCAGAAGAACACAGCCTGCAGCAGCTTCACTGAAGTCAGTGGGTGCCATGCAGGAGTACAAGGGAGACTATTCCTCTCGACCAGCAGGCAAGCCTGCAGCCTACACAAATGGCAAAGCTTATTTCTTGCTGCTGAATTTTAAGATTTAGAATTCTGAAGCAATGATTTTGAACTTAATTTGGGCATTGAAATCCCTTATGTTTCCTCTAAAAATTTTGGTCTGCTTGTTGTCAGCTCGTTAAACAACCCTTTACCTTGAGACAGACCAGACATTTTTTCTACTTTTTCTCTCAGGATTCAGAATCATTTAAATTAAGTAAAATTGAACAAATAGAAAAACAGCTGGTTGTATTTTTTCTTTGTTTTTTCCTCTGTAGACTATATTAAAAAAAAAAAAAAATCACAACTAATTATATGTTGACTGAGCTTTTTCCAAGGTCTTTTAACTTATATAAAAATGGAAGAAAGTAAAAGAAACTGGTTTTATATTTCCCTTCTATTTTACTAAAAGATAAACTAAAAATAATTTCATTCCTATTGGTTTCAGGTCCCACAAATTGTCCCTTTTTTGGTCAAAAAGATGAACTACCCCTGGTGGCTTCCAAACAGATTTCTCCTTTTATTTCCCACCAGTCATACTATTTTTTACCCAGCTATAATTAAGATCAACTGGAATATTGCCACTGATGTGAAAGGGAGATGGGTCAAGCAGAATCACAACAATTTCAACTAGATCTTATATGAAAAGGATTTTCCCCCTTCTGTCAAAATGAACAAATAAAATACAGCATTTTTCATCTTTTATAGGTGAAATGGAGGAAACTACCATCCACCAACATTGATATGCTGAAAAGTGGAAAGTTTTGTCATCGTTCCACTTTAAAAAAAATCATTGCTAGAAGAATCATGAAGAATTAGGACTCTTTTATGTCCAATTGTTGAAAGATTTTAGATTTACTGCCAACATTAAAAATATGGTTAAGGAAAGGAGCATTACTGGTTTTTATCTGTAGATGGTAACATTTTGGAATGAACATTAAGCACACATCCAAGAAAATCCCATACTTGTAAATACTCAACAAAATGCTCCCATCCTTTCCTTAAGCAAACAGTTTCATACAGTTACGCAGATGTAATCAAATATTAAGGAACAGGCCTCAGTTTTTCAGATATAAGGTCCCAATCTTAAGTATAAATGCATCCAGCCAGAGTTCTATGTTCACACGGGGTACCACTGGCTTCAGCAGAGCTCCACACAGGCTCAGGTTCTGCTTGCATGGACTAATTACCAGATTGAGACCTATGGCAAGACTTGAGAAAAAAAAATATTTTAAAATCCTCTACATTGTTCAATATAAAATAGACATAATTTTCTAAATGAGTCTGGAGTCCTTTATTGCAGGCCTCTAAAAATTGTTGTTAGGGTTATACATTAAAAATACTAAAGTAATAAAAAAAAGGATTTTTTTTTCTGCGTTTGCTTTTTTTCCTTCTATGGTACCATTAAGCTATAAATAATTTTAGGATAAAATGCCTAGGTATAAATGAAACTGTTAACTGATCATGTTTGCTGATGTCCCTTTCTCACGCTGCTCGAGGTGATTCCATTAATCCAGCATCTTCTCTTGTTTCTTGCCTTCCTTTTTCTTCTTCTTGGATTCTGTCAAGATATAACAAAAACGATAAAAAAAAAACAGTGTCTAGCAAGCACTGCAATAAATGTCACTTAACACCTGTGGAAGCTCCCCTTTTTTTTTTTTTTTTCTCTCCATGCACATAAGTATTGTTTCCTCATTTGGAACAAAGAAGGGGAAAAGAGAAGGAAAAGAAGAAAAATAACAGGAAGGGCCAAGGCAGTAGAGAAGACAGAGAGGGAGTTGCATGTTCCATTCAGAACCCTCCCTATCTGAGGGGCTGACCCTGTTTGGCATGCAAAGCATTGTCTCAGGAACTTGCTTGGAAAATAGGGAAACAGCAGGCATCTCCTGGAGAAACCGGGTCACGGCTCAGTGGAGAGCTGGAAGAAAGCGTTGCACACACTACCCACACATATACCCTTGCCCTGCTTCCTCTCTGTCTCATTGTGAGTCTTTGGCTTTCTCTGAATGTGCCAGCAGCTCCAGAGCATGGGGAGAAAGCTCTCTTGTTTCTCCAGCTCCTCCAGTGCCAGCCCTGCCCCGTTCCCCTGGGACAGACACCTATGTGCTCTCGGGAGGCTCAGCTGGGGTCATGGAGCACGGCCTGTCCAGCCAGCTGACACTGCTGGGATGGGCAAAGCACCTGCTTCTCTACCTCATTTGGGGTAAATAAGGGAATGATGGGAAGGTACAAGTGTTGCACTAGCACCTGCACTAACTTTCACTGTACTCCAGAGCAGTGTGGTGTTCGACAGGTAAAGGAAATTCACAGAGGGACCTTCGAAATTAAGAGGATTAGGTACTCTTGTGTCACATGTCACCTTGTAACAGGGAAAATAACAGCTCTCATGGGGAACATGAGTAAATCCTCATTGATACCAGCACAAAACAGCACAACAGGTACCACAGAGAGATGGAAACAGAGCTTCTGTGAAACACCTTTCCTGGAACCAAAGCAGCAAGCAAGCAGACCCAGGTTTGCCTTAACCCAGGTTTCATTAACCAAACCAAGAAAAACTACCATAGATTCACAGAATACACTGAGTTAGAAGGGATCCAGGAGGATCACTGAGTGCAGCTACTGGCCCTGAACAGGACCACCCAAAAAAATCACACCATGTTGCCTGAGAGGGCTGTCCAAGCACTCCTTGAACTCTGCCATTCTTGTTGCCATGAGCACCACCTCTGGTTACATAACAACTATCACCTTGAATGAGAAAACAAGCACTTAAAGTGGGACTGTTATCTGTGAATATGGTTCTTTTCCCTCTGACTCATTTACACAGTCAGGCACAGAATCACCAGTTGTGGTAAAAACAGCTTATTTCTACTGAAGCTAAGGCAACTACACCAACATCTTTCATGTATGGATAGGGCCAGGTACCTCCAGAAGAAGGCAAATTTAGGCTACCACAATTCTCTGATGATTGTTTTTCCTCTTTCCTAGCATTTCAAACCAACATTTTTTCTTCACCTGTTATAACAAGATGAAAATTATTTCAAATAATCCTTTAGTCAAAGCAAAAAAGCCCAAAACAACTAAACTTGTTTAGTCATATAATCTCCTCTAAAATCTCCTTCCCTTAAAAACTTTGCTTAACTCTCAAAGGGATAATAATTAAAAAGAAGTAATAATTTGTTTTCATTTGAAAAATAAGTTTCCCCCCTGCCTTTGCAAGTGTGTGTGTGCTTGCAAGTGCATCTGAATGTCTGTAGTCTGGAGCTGTTCACAAAATCTGACATTTCAAAAAAGCAGTATTTCATTGAGTTAGTACCTAATTTGCTTTCAGCCACAGCTTTTCCCCCCCAGCAAACTTCCTGTATCCACCCTCAACCTCTTTTACCCACATCCTCCACCTCCTCTAATTTTGCCTCTCTATAAGAATGACCCTCCTGGATTTTATATTGATTGCACTCTCCCTCACACTTTGAAAGAAACAGGGTCATTTTATCAATCAGACCAGCACTGGAACCTGTGAAATTTATTTAGACCCAGCACAAGAAGCAGGGCACAACGCAGACTTCAAACAGATTCAATAAGAGTGAAAAAGACATATAAATGCAGGGAAACTGCTACCAGGACTCTGCTGGAGAGTTTGTGCAGCTCATGGTAGGAATGAGGTCAGCACCAGGAGAAGACTTTGGGCTGGAGTCCTGTGAGTGCACCAGGTTCCCATCCTCACTTGACCTGAAGTACCATACAGCCCACTGGTTATCCATTTGCACTAAATGCCCGTGGGTTTGCATCTCTTCCTTGCTCAAGTCCTCCTCCACTTTGTCTCCCTCGTGGTGATTTGCACGCCATCCAAACTGCCAAACCCATCTACCTACAAAGACAAGTGACTCTGTTTTGGGCCTCAGCAGAGTAAAGCTGTCATGTGCCAGATGGAATTCCTCCCTCATTAAAAGTACTCACACCATCACAGCTTCATCTTTCAGACAGGTAATCTGGATTGATGCAGAGCACATTTGCTCCATGAAATGGAAAGCATACACACAATTGTGGGAGTATTATAAAAAGAAAAAGAAAAGAAAAAAGGAAACTGCCCAAATATCTCCCAGCCCTTAGGCTCTTTTAAAATTCCCACCACAGACAGCAATACCCATGTGCTGACCCATGAAAATGTTGATGTTCATATGCTCATGGACAAGTCTGCTCACAGCTACACTATTGTTACCCTGAAAATTAAAGCCTTCTGATAATGTTTTCATAGTTCCAGTTACTTTCCCATGAAAGTTCTGTAAACATAAGTTATTTATCACATTCCTTCTAAGAAACGTCTTTTGATGGATGCTTCGCGTGACCAGTGTGCTCAGCAAGGTGGCAACTTAATTATTAATCCCTGGTCATTGTCAAGAATCTATAAATACTGGAGTCAGAGAATAATGGTACCTTCTTCTGTTTTGATACTGAGAGGCGTTCGTGTGAAACATTTCGTGTCCTCTAGCGACACACTCTACCTGTTTTGATTATGATCAGGCTATGGTATATCCATGGCTAACAATGTATAAAGTTGCTTTAAGACATACTTCGCTCATGTTTTTTCATTTCTCAACATACTCTTTGCATTTGTGTCATTCAGGCTATTATTTTCCTCACTTCTGTTCACCCTAGGCTACGATTTCCACTTTTAGGACATGCTGCTGGGTCACAGCCACGCTGGGAACCACATCACCCTGATCACCCTGCCAGTGCTACCCTCCCCAGGGTAACCAGGCATGACTGAAAGGATCACCATGCTCAAAGGGCTGACAAATTGAGAGTATAATGCCAGTTATCTGCCAGCTTATCAGTCCCATACTCCAGCATCAGCTGCAGCCATTTGCCACTTAAGTTAGGGAAAGATTCCCCTAAGTAGACTGAGTCCAACAGTCCCATTCAGTTTCCTATTCCCTCTGTGAAAATGATCAAAATTCAATTCAGGTTAGCACAGACTGGATGCTAACACCTTTGGTTCAGCCATTTCCTACCAGGCATCTTAATGTGGTCCCATCAGAAATTATAGTCACCCACTAAGCAGAGCCCACTGAGACAGCCTTTATGATGGGGAAGCCACTAAGCTGCTTCCACATCTCACCAGCACTGCAAAGCAGCATGACCCCAGCAGCACTCACCACTGAGCCAGAGGGAAGCAGGAAAAGCTGCCCAGTGAGCAAGGACTACCCTGAGCAAAACCCTGCCATTTGGAGGAGCTTTGAGCCTACAGCAGCCTCCTCCACCTCACCCACCCTGCCGAGAGCAGCATTCCCACCGGCAGAGGCACAGATCTGTGCACCAGCTGTCCTTTGCCTTCAGGGAATGTGTGTGCTGCAGACAAGTGCTACCAAAAATACAGAGAGACACTATGGTAAAACCACTTAACTCAAAGTGAAACTCAGCTGTGAAACTCACACCAGCCCACACAGAATTTGAATCTGAATCTACTCACTGCCCTTTTAGCTTTCAAGTTAGGTGGCCTATTTGTGCCAGACACCAGTTGGAGGTATGTTTCTGAGCTATCCACAGTAGAATTCAGGGTCTAGAGAGGCAAGACCAAAGCAAAAAGCAGGATGAAAATCCTGGATTTCAGAAAAGCAGCCTTTGGTCAGTTCAGGGACCCTCAGCCAGGCTAAGTATCCTGGACCAGGGCGCACACAAGGAGCAAATTCCAAATGCCTGGTAGTGCCTGCAGTGTGCAACACGCAGGCATCACACAGCCACTCTGCTCCCTCAGAGCCAACACACTTCCAGCAAGATAAAAAACAAACAGCCCTGCAGGAGCAAACTGTGTCAATGCACAGGCACTGGATTATCTCATCCTTCATCACCAGAATAACCCTACAAATTGTCGCAAGACTTAGAATTACCCACAGGATTAAAAACTGGTCATGGATTAGCACTGGACTCACTTTCTGTGGGCTAAGATGACCAGTAACAAAAATTCCAGTCAGGGTCTTAGTGAGTAAACAAGTTAATTTGATTAGCAGAACTTTCTCTATGCAATTTGGAATTGCAGCAGTCCTCTTTAAACAGTCATCTTTATTCCAGAACCTCATTCTTACTATGCAAGCAGCAAATGAAAGTAATTCAGTTGAACAGGAGCCACACACCATTTGAAGCCACTCTTAATGTATAAGGCACAAAAGGGAGGTAATTACATTTTAATGGAAGTCAAGCTTTGTAAGCCAAGATTTGCAGGTCTTTATTTTCATTTGTTGAAAAGAAGGCAACAATTCACTCCTGGCACTGCTGAACTCTTGTGCATAAAAGTCAAGCAGTGTCCCCAAAACCAGTATAAATTATTCAAAATAGCCAAAGCTGTACTGATGGAAGGTCAGAGTAAAAAACTTCCAGATCAGATGCTCAGGATACAATTTTCCCAGGGCCTAGCACTCATGCAGTCTTAGTAAGCTCAGAAGAAGGCATGTTTTAGAAAGGTCTCTCCATGTCTCAACTGGAGCAAATTTTCCAAGGCACCAGGTTGCTACAGTGGTAAAGGGCAATGGTGCCTTGGGGTGCAGGGAGCTTCTGAATTTTGGGGATGAAATGTCAGTCCCTGGGGAATGGAGAAGTCTTAACGTTGGTATAATCAATGATTTTATACCTTGGTAAAAAAAATCTCACCTTAAAGAGATTCACACTCCTGTCTAGGAACAGAAACTGTATTATCTTGTGATTTTCATGACTTTAAAAACTAATACCTGGATTTCTGAAAACCCTTTAAACATAGTATTTCTTTTTCTTGTAGAGAAAGAAAACTTTTCATGGCTATCTAAATCCTTTTCTTCCTTTTTCCTGTACTACATACAGCATTTATGTATCCCAAAAGGTTTAAGAAGGAAAAGCTATATTATGTTAGCAACTTTGCTCCCTAATGAATTCTTCTGAAAAACTTCTTTGAGAAGCACAGTTCTTCTGGACTGGGGGGGAAAAAAACAATAATCCACCAGCTGAACAGCAGCAGAAGGCACCTCTCCAATTAATCAATGACCCTGATGTAACTTTTACTTCATTAATAGATCACAATTGATGTAGCCTTGCCAGCTTTCTCTAGCTATCTGTGCTCCTCAATTTCCTAACACTTGTGCTCACTCCTCTCCAGAAGGTTTTGTCCTGCTTCTCATTTTGCTGAAGTTTTTTTTTTTGGATAGATTTTGATTTGTTCCCAGTTGAACACAAGACTGACTTGATTTAGACCTAAAGGCTGCAGCTGCCCCATTTAAGTCAGAAAGTCATGCTGCAAAGTGTGTTAGGAATGGGGAAGAGCCAGATTTATGCTTTTAACAACCACTGACATAATCTGACAAAGGAATAGAACCAAGTCACCACTCACAGAAAATGCGTCAATTTTTCTTTCTCATCGGAATTGCAAGAAGAAATAAATGTAAGGAAAAAATAATCCAATTTGTTCTAAAATAAGCCACAAAACTCTGAAATGATCTTAGACAATCAGAAGCCATTTCCCGAATCTGACATACTGATGTAAGACCTTTAAACCTTTTCCTTTAACATCTCAACTTAAACTAGTAAGGAATTACAGGGAGCTTTTATTTAAGAGATAATTTGCTGAAACCAAGGATTTTCATCAGAAAGGTTTCTCTTTGATGATTTTCTCCCTTCAAATATTTGGGAGAAAAAGTTTCAAACTGCCTATGCACAGGCACTCAAAAGACCACAAAGACACACGCAATTTCTGATTTTGCTAGATGGCCTAATAGCCAGAAGGCAAAGAACATGAAATTTTCATCTCATTTTCTTTACATCTGTCTTAGCCCTTAAGATGTTAGATCTTAACAGTGAGTATTCAGAAGACTGCAATGGACAAACTTTTCAAGCCAAGGCTGTTTTGCATCTGGAGTCTGCTAAAGGAATCTTGCTAACACTTTTAGAAGCTGTTCAATGTTCTTCCAGTTGGCTTCTCATTGACCTCAGGCACATTTGCACTGCTGCTTCTGGAGGGTAGGGACTTTCTCACTGTTCTTCATCATGTTCTGTGCTCAGCACATGAGGGACACAGTCCCAGCTGGCTCTTCAGCCCCCTCTCTGTCTATGCTGTACACAAGGTCCCTCTCAATGCCAGCAAGACAGGTGCAGGCACAGACTGATACATTCAGGGTTTACACTTGCTGCATACACACCTCTGCTGGAGACAAAGCTTTAATAATCCATTGGGACTTTAGCATAATGCCTATACAGCAAAAAGTTCATACATGTCAAAGTGAGATCTGTGTTATATGTAAGTATATAAATATATATATAATATAAATGTTATTTATTGTGGTATAACGTGAATAGAGAACCTATTTTATTCAGTAAGCTGTTGAAAACCAGGCACATGCTCTTCTCAGCCATGCTTTCTGCATCTGGCCCAGATGAGCCCTACCCTCGGGGTACAGGATACGAGGGTTGGCTTTGATCAGTGCTCCCCACTCTGCAGAGACGCCTGCAAAAGTTTTGGAGTAAGCACAGATAGAAGGGAAGATAGAGAGATGGCAATGTGGAAGATGAGATGGAGGGATAAAGAAGAAAAAAAAAAATAAGAAAGCCTGAAAGGAAAGGAAGTGAAATAGCAAAAGGAGAGAAGAGAAGAAACAGGGCTTTCTTCTCTGTGTCACTGCTGAGAACAGTAATGAGGATAAACATTTGCTGGTGGCATACCTTTTATCATAGCAAATCTCATAGCTTAAGGCATTTTCATGGCTCAAGGGCACTAATGATGCCAAGGAGGCTGGGCTAAACTCAGGAGCCAGGAAAGTGAGGCAATGAGCACATAACAGAATTGACACACACAGATTTAAACTTTCGCCCACAAAGGTCTAAATTAAACCCTAAAAGAAGCTCCTGCAGGTACAACAGTGTTAAATGAGAATTTGTCAATACAAACCAGAGGGTCAGAAAAACACAGATGTTTAGGTTTCCATGAAACATCCCAGTGTTTTTCTTTCCAAAAACACCTACAAAAGCTGCAGAACAACTGAAAATTGAAAAATATTTAGTTTTAAAAAAATAAAATATTCTCTCCCTTTCCTACATGCATTTCCTTCACCCTGGAATTAGGGTTGTGTCAATCAGATTGATATTATGCTATGATCTGACAGGGCATTCAAATTATTTATCCAAACAGTAAAATTTTTCAAAGGCACAAAAGTCTCAAGGGAAACTACAGCACAAAGCCTCCAAGAAACATAAGGAAATGGAAGCAGAGAAGCAACCATTAAAAGACATCAAACTTTATTAGTTATGGGCTGCACTGGCAGCTTATAATCACTTGAGGCTGGTCCACACTACAAGCAGCATTGTGTTTTGTTTTTCTTATATAGCTTATTCTGATTCCCACTGAAACTGAGAAACTTCATATTTCCTCCTGTCATGGCAGCAAGGAGCCAAATGACAGAGCCATGTCTCAGAGCCTAAAGCTTCCAGTGAGTTTTACTTCACCTTGAAACACAAGCCTTGTCCTCAGACCAGCACTGGGCAACACAACCAAGCATTTAGTGCCCAGTCTCGCCCCTCTGGACCACTGTTTCTTCTTTGGGTTTTCACATTTCCCAGCACCATAAGGCATAAATTATTCATGGCAAAACTGCTTCTCACAAAGTTTATGCAGTGCTTAGTACAATGGCACCCTTTTTCAGCTGGGGCCTCTGGGCACTCATGCAATACAAATAATCATGATGATAGCAACAATAATAACAGCTAGCTATGCTGTTCCCACCGGGCACACACTTCCAGTGTCCTGTCCCACAGAGCTCAGATCACTGTATTTCACTACAGGCTCACAGTCAGTGCCAGGGGCCATTCTTCAATAAATCTGCCTCACCCTTTAGAAAAAGAGAAAGACCTCCCAATTTTGCCTTTCACGTTTTTCTTTAACTATCACAGCTGTTTCCTAATATGAGAAAATCCCTCATTTTTATAACTAATTAGTTTGAGCAGATTCTATTATTCTGCCTCCTGTAATACTAATTATTACACTAGCTGCATGCCTGCATGACTAATGAGTTACATTAAAGCTGGGGAATTCTAAAACCTACAGAGGGAGATACAGATGACTGCAAAGACAAAACAGGAGACACCAGCATCTTTCAAACAAAAGAAAATTGCAGCCCTAACAAGTCACTTCCTCTCATTCTGTGTCTCCTCCAGCTGCTTTGTGCTGTTGCACAAAGGCAAAGTCGAGGGAGGGCACACCAGAAAAAGCAACTTGTCCGACACACCAAGTGAAGTGGTCCAGTTGAATCAGTGCAGCACCCAGTTTATCAGAGGAACAAACAGCTCAGGAGAGCAGGTCACCCACACACCACTGTCAGCTCCTTGCAACAGCCAGCAGTCAAGCCACCCTGCCAAAGCTGGTCAGTCTGTTCTGGCAGATCTGCAAGATCTTCTCCCTACAGGTAGGAATCTGCCAGTGGAGTGCTTAAAAACCACTGGTTGTTTTCTGCTCCTGCCACCAAAGCAAAGACAGGGATACACCTGCTCATTAACACAAGTCCATCTCTATGATTTGACAAGAAGCTTCCTAAGAAGACCAAAGATAAAATGGTGTTTAACACTGATGGGAGTTCACTGAGATTACCAACTAAAACCAAAGACCCTGATTAAAAACTGCAGTTCAGACACTCACCTTGAAGTCAATTGTCACATCCTGATAATTTTATTTGCATGATAAAAGGGAGCAGCAGCTACCAGCTACATGCCTGGACCTGCCACTAATACTTTGTCAATCTGGGAAATCCTTCAGCTTTTCTGACTTTCAGTTACTACTTTTCTTTTAATTAGACTTCCTGAGCACCAAGGTGTGATTAGCAGGATTAGCTAATTGCTGCCTGTAAAGATATATAGATAAAAGGAACAGGGTAGTGCAGGTTAGTTATAGGTCACTCAGCTCTGAGGTAAAACTCTTCAAAATATATGAAATTATTAATGATGCAGAATGCAGTCCTTTCCTCCATGCAGTAGCATGCACACCGTGCCAAACACAGGGAACTGTACTGACACCTTGCTATGCCCTCAAATGCTAAACCTGATCTGAATTACACAGAAGAGATTACAACCATTAACAACTCAGCCTTCATGTGGGAAATCTTTCCAAACACTGCATGTTGGAGGATGTGATCTTTGGTTTGCACCCCAATTACAAAATACAACAGTGGTGTGAGCAGTGTTAATGTTTGCCAACATTAGCACATATTTTTCCTGTGTGGAAAGGACTGAGCTGAGCCATGACAAAGTAACTCATGGATGTGATATACTGTAAATTGATAGAGTTGGGAAGGGTGATTTATTAAAAAGAACTAAATACAGGCAGGTGAAAAAGTTATCAGAAAGAAGCATAAATCAAAAAAATGAAGGGTACATTGCAGAAAGGGCTGGCAAACTGCTTATTCTATTTAATTTAATCTTAATCAGAAGAATAGATATCTGAAAGTACAACAGTTATGGAGGGAGAGAGAGAGGAAGAATGAGAGTGACGGAAAGAGCGCAAGAAGAAATAAAACCCGTGCGGCAACCCAGCTCAACAAAAATAAATTCCTCTTCTCTTAGCAGTTAAAGAACAATGTTTCCTGAATCCTGACAATACTCCAATTCTTCTGCTTTCTGGCTGGCTGGAACCTGAACAAGCATCAATCAAGTTTGGGTGGGTGTGGAGTAGGCCAGATGGAGGATGTCAGAAGCATTTTGTGCTCCTCAGCACAGGCTGGCCATTAGAGCAGCCACTCGCCACAAGTGCCCGGCTCTGTCACATCTGTCAGGACAGTTTAGGGAGAGCTTCAACATCACCAGCCTTGCAGACACTGATTAGAATATGCAGCTGTGTGTGCTAGAGAAGAGGTGCCTGTCTCCACTGGGATTTTGTGATAAAAATTATCCTTTCATCCTTGCCAGACTTTGTGACAGGCTTTCTCACGACCTCATTTGTGGACTAAATACACAACAAACACTGTTACATTGCTGACAATCTGTCTGTCCAAATGCACAGTATTCCAGAAGGAAAGGTGGTTTTCATCCTACACTTTAACCCAGCAGCCCAGGACCAAGCTACTGTCTTCCAGTCTGAGAACATGTGAGCAAAGCTATGGAGAAATGAACTTGTCAGGAAGCCAGGTAAAATTAAAATTCCTGGTTCATCCTTACACATAGTTGTAATCCATAAGACAGCTGCTCAGAAGTAAAAAGTACTGACACAGACCAGTTGCTAAGAAGAAAATATTAATTTTTTTAGTTTCCAAAATAATGGAGAGTGCTTAAAAAAGGTTTTAGGCTTTTCTATGAATGTTTACTAACAATAAAAGAAATCTGTAAGAACACTTAGGTTACCAGTTTATGAAGAAGGCATTGATTCCCATGGTTTATGAGCATCTCCTGCTTTAACTTAGCACAAGTTTTGTCAGAGATAATAGGAGTCTTGGAAAACCAAACTATATTTTATCAACAAATCTGTAAAATTATAAACCCTGTGACTTTTTTTCTTTTCAGGTATGATTTTCCTTTCTGGTAAGACTAGATCCAAGAATGAACCTCAATCATTTTTGAAATCATTGAGTGAGAGGAGGGAGACTCATCCTATCAGCAAAACAAATTCATCAGCAAATATGTTGATGGGCTGGAAAGGTGGATAAGCAACAGCAGAGCAGGATCTACATTTACAATCAGTCAATTGGCATTCTTCTCAAAGAATAGAGAAGCTGAGGAGGAACTTCAGACACCATGACTCATGAAGGAAATGTGTCAGGTGAAATTTGATGCACAACACTTCATTGGTCAGGCCTAGACAAGATAGCCTGTCTTACCCACACAATTTCTGGGGTTCCTAAATAATCACCATTAATTTTTTTTTTTTTAAATTAGGGAGAATTTTGAAGGTCTCAGATACTCCCCATGTAAGCAATGATCAAAATTAAAATTATATTTAGCTAATTTAGTGGGTCTAATGAACAATAAAGGTAGTATTACAATGATATTTTCTTCTTTCAATGCAGATCTGTCGAGGGCATGCTTTGAATACTGTTTACAATCCAGCCTCTCCATAATAAAAACTCTTTTGCAAAAGAAGGAATTCAGGTAAGTCCAGAAATGAGTATTCTTATTGTGGATAAATTCTTATACAAAGAAATACTTGAGTGGGAAGCTTTAAAAGGTGGCAAGTGACAAAAAAAGTAAAAGAAGATATATAAAAGTATCATTGATTGGAGAAGCTAAATAGGGGCTTTCACTGACCTCATTTACAGTATGAAATCAAAAGGAAAACTGATATAATGGTGAGGTTACAAACACAACCTAACAGAATAAAAATTTCACCTCACTGGAAAGGGGGTTAGTCAGGAAAATCACGAAAACAACACTTTTTTTCTGAATATACTGGTATTTTTTTCAGTAAATAAAATCATATTCTCAGTCAGTTCACATCTGCTTTTGGTACTCTCAGCTCTGTTGTCAGAGATGTGTTCACTGGTGCACCTCTTGAAGCAAAGACCAGCCAGAAAGGCAACTACTGACAGTAAAACAGATTCCTGAGCTGCTAAGCCCTGACTGACTGCTCTGCTGCCAGAAATGCCAGAAAGCTCCTGCCCTGCTCAGCCAGGCAGCCCCAGTAGGAATGGACAGCCCTAGATCAGCATTCACAGATGTAGCTGAATATCAGTACAGACCACTCACACTTCAGAAAATAACCTCCTGCTTCCAAATAATGCACCATGGGCTTTTTTTGTTACAGTCCTGAGGCACTGATGCAAAGTTAGGGGTGAAAAAGGAGCCTAACATGTAACTGTAGACCATTTGAAGTGCTCAGGCCATAAACCAGTTCTCATTTCCAAAGAAGGAAATTCATTAAGATTCCAGCTACAGGTTGAATGACGTTGAAATCTTTTCCTTTATCTTAGTTGTGGGTTTGGACTTACCTCCAGCCTGTAATTTCCTTCACCTCAGGAAGAAAACAAATACTCTCATTCCAGCCAACATGCCAGCACTCCTACTTTTAACTCAGAAATAAAGATCAGTGGGGAAAAACTTTTCACACAGTACTAAGTCTGCTTGACCTAATTCCCTCCTCTAGTTGCTCCTCCTGGTGCCAACACACTGCCCAGTGCAGCTCCCGTGTAGCTATACCCACAGATCTGCAATATGGACCTAGCTGTGAGCCCAGGCAGGCTGTGTGTGTGTGCCTCCCATGCCTGCTGCTCCCACTAATGCCAACAGCAGATGAGTGAGCAGGTGGCATGCAGGAAGATGCCGTGAGATTTCCTACGCAGATCAGGGGAGCAGAACTGCCCACAGTTATGATGATTAAAAACCTACTTCGGTACCTATTTCTCTTTTTGCGTTCCTTCAAATCGAATAAAGTCAGGTTTCGTAATTAAGTCAAACCCTGTAACTGGTTGCTGCAGTCAGTCCCAATCCAATTTTCAGTCTCAGCTATAACTCACTCCTAGCCTCTAGAATCAGTTGACTCCAATCCAGCAATTTCTCAAGCTCTGCCTTTGAAACTACAACTTGAAAATGAGCCTGTACCACCCAAGAGCGCTGCTCTCACAAAACAATGCTGCACCAATGCTCTGCCTTGTCCCCCTCTCCCCCTGCTCTGACAGCCACTGATAGAATATAGATCTATGACTCAGTGGAAGCAGGACAAGGCAGAGGCTCGAGGGGCAGAGGCCTTCTGGCAGCACAATAGGAAGTCTCATTCTGTAAATTCCCAAAGGCTACTTAGGCATGGAAACTTAGTGAAAAAAAGAAAACAACAAAAACCCCCACAGAAAAAACAAAACAAAACAACAAAACTCATTGAAACAACCCAAACCCCGAAAACATGAAAAAGGTCCCACCCCCCAAACTGCTAAACAATAAAATCACACATCTCAAAGCCCTTCCTGCATTCCCATCCAATCACTCCGATCCCTAAATGGTGTTTACTGTCGCCAGCTCAACCAACTCAGGTGCTCTCTGACAATCTAGTTGTAACTTGGCTGCTCCACAGCCTGTCTCTGTCTGCACAGGTTCTAGACTGGTCTGATAACTCCATGGATAGTGTGCAAGGAAAACCAGTCACATGGATGGGTGGATGCATGCACACACACAGTGCTTGCAACTTCTCTGGTCGCTCAAGCAGAGCAGGCCACTTGTAGGTACTCCTCCAATCAGTGGTGCAGCACCACAGACTACAATATGAAAATTGCTTGTCCCAGGTGCACCTGTCACACCTAATCACGTTTATTTGTATTGTTATCCAAGTATGCAGAGCCTGGAATGTGTCAAACCCTGCTGGTTTTAAGTAAACAAATGTCAGGTAGCATAGCTTTTATAATCTACTTAAAACGCATTACTTTCATATCTCAAACAGGATCTCACAGTTTTAGCTCCCACTATAAATCATCCTATACACCTAACACCTGCTACTCTGATAAAAGAGTACATTAAAAGGCTTGAATGGTTAGAAAGAAAATAAGTTTTTCTAAGGGCCACCTGGAAACAAAAATGCAGGGCATTTGTCTTTCTGTGTACCAGGAATTATACTATCAGTCACACAAGTAAGACATACATTCTTTACTATTCTTCCTGATATGTTTGAATAAAGAATAAACAGCCCCAAGGGTGCGCAATATTTTCATACTTCAGCGTTCAGTGAGAAGAATATCCTTTCAATGCTATTTGTCCAGAAGAAACATAGTCCTTTTTTCAACTAGTCATTATTCAATACCATACCAAAACCTATACAAAAGATGTCTTTATCAACGGATATTTTTTCATGCTATTATTATTATTCCGTTCCCATCAAGAAGTGACTTACGAATACTCTGGAAGTCTTAGTAAGCAAACTGGTAACAGTGTAGGAGGTCTAAAGTTAAAATTGGAGCTCTAATCTTCAGTTTACTTTTCAAGTGTGAGACAGCCTTGACTATGCAGCTCAGGAATATTCCCTGCCTGAGCACTGACAGACAGGAGCAGTGCAGAGCTGAGGAAAGGCCATGAAAGTGCAATATCCTGTACAACTGAGCTCCCACTGAAGCACGCAGAACATCACCACAAACCCAGTGATTTAAATGAACTATCATGCAGCTTTCAGCAAAGGGAATTTACCTTGAGGTTTGGGTTTGGTAAGCTTCCCACAGGGCTTTGAGATTGTGACAGTCTTCTGGCAGTCAGCATTATGAAGGGCTCTCTTTAGGTTCCCGGTCCGAGTCTTCAAGGCCGTGTTCAAGTCACATTCTCCCCAGGCCTGGAACTGGTATTTGCACTCCGCTGCAGCAAGGAAAAAAAGGCAGAATTTAAAACACAATGACTGCATGAGAAAACAAAAATGTTGTGAGTCTAATAGGGTACCACAGGCAGTTGGTGCTTACAGACAAAAAGATGTGCAACTGATTATTTGCAGTGGTAATTGCAGTCTCTTCCCCCCTCCCCAGTGCTCTAAAATATAATCTTCTTGCTTTTGCATGGATATTGCATTTTCTGGCATATAAAGAGAAATACATTCAGCTATGAATATAAACAGCAACAACAAAAAAAAAAAAAAAGAAAGAAAGAAAGAAAGAAACAGCAGTTTGAAATGTCATTTACATTCTGTATGGTTGTTTCTCCGTTTGTGTGATGCCAGAGGTTATCAAATAAAGCTTGAACAGTTTCTAGAATGTATGTGCACCCATAAATTTCTCAAGTCTGAAACTGCAGTACTGATCGTGTTGGTAAGGTCACAATAATTTCAAAAGCATGCAAGCTGTTTAATAGAAAAATGCCAAGTTTGCAAGACTAATCAAATTTGAGTTTTAGACAGACATGATGTCCAGGAGAGATTTGACATATCTTCCCGAACTGTTACATACAAACGTTCTGAACTGAGCACTAAAAATGAAATACACTGGTGTTCACTCACTCTTTCAGTGCACACACAGGTAGCCAGCCCCCCACACTCCACATCACACATTGTGAAGCCTGTGAAATCATCGCACAGGTTCACAGCTGTGAACTTGCACTACTGCCCTAAAGAGGGCTGAACACCACAGAGAGCAGATTTCAGCGTTCAGGAAGGCAGAGTTTATAATAAGTAGGTTGTAGGGACTCTCTGCAGAGGAGCTCTGAGGAAGCTGCCGTCTGATGCCTTCCATGTTCTGGCTCTGATGAACCTGAAATACAGAACTAACGCCCTCACCAAGACATCTGCAGAACCAAGCAGAAAATACAGGCTTCCTGCTCCACACTCAAAACAGAAACCAAAGTAAATCCCTTAAGAGAGCGATGCTGACCTCCAAATTGCTTCTTCCAGTTGCAGGGAATCTTACACTTCTGAGTCTTGGTGGTTTGTTTGCACTCAGCCCCAGTGCGAGTGCCCTCACGTGTCCCCAGGCCGCAGTCACCGCTGGTGGGCACGCAGACACTCCACTGCCATTCCCCACAGTCAGACTTCTTCGCCTTTTTCTCTGGATGAAGACAAAGAGCCAAGCAAGAGAAGTGGTCAGGACCCAGAGCCTACAGAGAAGTTGCCTAAACTTAACCAAAGTCACAGCACCTGGAAGGGTAAGGAAGATATTTGTAATGCAATTGCCTTAAAAGCAAAAAGTCTGACATCCTCTTCACAATTCTGCAGTGACAGGTCAGCCCCTTTGAGTCCAAAACAGGATGATCATTCAAACTAAGTCCCACTGTGATGTTTACTGGTTCATTTGGATATTCTCAAGTGGACTCTCATCTTCAAAAATCTAAAAACCCACAGGGATCATTGACCAAAACATGCAGGAGGGCTCTCACTCAAAAAGGACACTCTGTCTCCAGCGGCTGGTGGCATGCAAATATCCTCAGTTCCAGCTGAAGCACCCTACACTAAACAATGAGAAATGTGTATGGTGACATTGTGTACCAGAGGATTTGAGCACCTCCAGGAAACAGCTGTGGGATGCACTGTGGGATGCAAGCTTTTGATTTGCTATACCATGTCACGCTTTATATCAGAATATGAATAAAACTTCAAAGGCAAAGGAGCCACATGGAGAAGTGTATTCAAAGTGCTGTTAACTCAGGTGGGTTTGTTGCTCAGGAAAAAAGTAAGGACGGATCATTATTTCATTTAGATCCTTAAACCCAAGTCAAGAGAAAAGACAGCAATGTTATCAAACCCAAGGATTCACAAAATTAATTACTTAGGCCCCTACAACATCACAAGTAACTGTAAAAATACTTATATAAAGTTATTTTTCTTCTAGGTCTTGAGTGTTTATGCAAGTATTTTTTCGTATTTCCACAGAGCCAAAATGGTTAAAAAGTTCCTTTATTTTTACTGGGAACACTAATTCTGACACACTCACGGTTCATTTTCTCTGGTGTATAAGTTGCCTGAAAAGAATAAGACCTTAAGGAAAACACCAAAAAATACATTCTTTAAAAAATGTCAAAACTGAGTTTGACAGATTTGAATTTTCCACCCCAGGCCGGTTTCCCCTATAATGAGGTCTGGGTTCATCACTGACAAACAGCAAGTACTGCTGGATGTCTGGCTGCCTGTGCAACAGCGAGTTAGCACAATTCTCTGTCAGAGGATTTCCACAGCGCACAGCATCAGTGTGGCACTGTCATATATAACACTGAACAAGTGACATAACTGCTTTCATCACTCATGTTTGGTTCCCCCCTAAGTCAAGCATGAAACTATTCACAGAGCACATTTTAAGCTGCTTTGCAATATCCACTGTGTGATAAACCAAGGACTCCAGTCTCTGGGGCTGTCAAGCTCCCTCTTGACACAGAAACCCCTTTCTGTTTCCCTGTTTAACACAGAACAACATGTCACAGCCAAAACTCCCACCCATGATGTCAAAAGGTTAACAAATGACCTGATTTCGTAACAAAACCAGAAGCATTTGACATTGTCACACACACATGCTATCTATCCTGGGGATTAACTCTGAATTAGACTGGACCTTACCTGGTTTCTCTTTCTTGCCAGCCTCAGTGGTACTCACGGCTGCCAGAAGGAAAACGAGTGCCAGGAGGGCAGCTGTGAGCATTCGACGTTGCTGTTGTTGCTGCTGCATTCTGCAGATCGGTGACAGAGAGGAAAAAAAATGGTTAGTGAGACAGTAAAAAGTGGGACTCCAACTACAGCAGTTTTGGGAAGCTCTGCTTCAAGACCACAAGACACAAGTAGGTCAAACATAATTAGCTATTGCCAGAATGGGCAATTATCTCTACTCTGGAGAAAATACAGAGATTTTTAACTATTTTCCAGCCTGTGTACCAAATCCCCGGTCTACATCATTGATGTTATTGGAGGAGTTTTGCCATTGGAAGTTCTGTAACTACTGCTTGTTGAAACCTGCTAGAGAATCAAGGATCCTGACAGGTCTGGAACTCCCCTCTTCTTTTCTGACCACTGGCTGTGTAAAAATAAGCATAACTTACACTTAATACTTCAGTTTACCAATTCATATGAAGTAGGGAATACTCTACTGTCCACCTTGCAAGGGTTGAAGTTCTTATTAGGCTTAACTGACATCTGAAAAGAGCTTCTTTCACAAAAACTTATATAGGTAATATGTGATGGATTATCTTAATTGTCACTGGCATGTTGCTATGCACTTCTTCCCCTCCGATTAGTGTCTCTTCATAATATGAATTAAGCTAATTGTTTGAAATGCAAAGTAGGCACAGAGATAGGGCTTGCACACACTGCTAGAGGCTATCCACAGCATGCTAATGAACCCAAAATCGGGATTTGGAAAGCAAATATTCCAATACAAAAAGATATTAAATCCCATTTGCTTGGGATTGAAGTTGCTAACCAGCCACCAAAACTCATTCTGAGCTTTCCCTTCCCCATTTCTATAGTTTGCATTGTCTCATTTTCACACTGTTTATCAGAACACAGGGCCTTCAAAATATATGTTAAAAATAAGCAACATCCCCCTTTCCTAGAGACATCTCTCCAGTAGGAAACCAGGTACCAAGATAGTGGACTAGAGATTGCTTGGATCAAAGGAAGGTTTCTCTAACTTTTTCTTCTGTTTTGTGTTTCTATTTCTTCAAACCAGGACCCATGTCGCTGATGTTACACCAGCCTTCAGAGGAGGTGCCACTAAGATGGTCCCTAAAATTCAGCTAGACTGATATTTACAGAGAGTTTTATGGCAGCCTGATCTCATTTGCTGAGCACAGCAAGCGTGGAGGAGAAATATTTCTCAACATGAACAAAGAACAAAATGTATTTGAAATTTAATTTGGCACTCCTCAGTATTCTCTGCTGGCAACCTCTTGCTCAAATGCAACATAATTGTAACTGACATGGAAAACAGGAGAGGAATCCCAAAGATGGAAACTTTAAAGTATCTGGCTTTAATATCATTCTAGAAGTCAGATGAGACAACTTAATAGGTGTGTTGAAATAAAGTTCATTTGAAGACTGCAAGAGGCCTGGCATTCAAATGTCCAAAAGAGCTGTCATTAGCACCAGTCTCATCGACTTCAAAAGAAAGTATTTCCCGCAAAAAAGAAAGGACCACCATTGTTTCCAGTGAACTCAAACAGAGCCCAGAGTAGAGCATGTGAGTTGCCAAAGAGCTTGGGTTCCTTTTTCCATTTCTTCTGCTACGTTTCCACTCAGAAATTCTCATGTTTCACAGAAAATTAATAAAATAAACAAAATAGATAAATAAATAAATACATTAAATATGCAATTAAAAACTAAACCTGCCTTTTAGCTCACCATACTTCAAATTGCTTTTCCATAATCAAATGAGCACCTCTTTTATGAGGAAAGGCTGAGAGAATCATGTTTGTGCAGCCTGAGCAAGAGATGGCTTGGAGTGATCTAACTGCAGCCTTCCAGTACCTGAAGGGAGCTCCCAAGAAAGACAAAGAGAGACTTTTTACAAGAGCATGTAGTCATAGAACAAAAAGGAATGAATTCAAATTGAGAGTAGGATATTGAGATTAGATATGAGCAAAAAATACTGTGACCCTGGTGAGGCACTGGAACAGGTAACCCAAAACAGTTGTGGAAGCCTCATCTCTGGAAGTGTTCATCAAGACTAGGTTGGATGGAGTGCTGAGCAACGGGTCTAGCAAAAAGATGACCCTGCCCATGGCAGGGGGTTGGAATTAAATGATCCTCAAGGGCCCTTCCAATACAAACCATTCTAAGATTCAAACACAGTTGCCATACTATTTAAAAATCAAACTCCATATTCAGTCCCTTGTCCCTTTCCTTTGGGGGAGTTTCCCTACCAATAACACTGCACAGCCCCAACACCCCATTTTCACTATAATTTGTCTTCTCACTTCATCTCTTCCAATCAACTTTCCAGAATGCTTTGCTGAAGGAGTTAACTGATCTCATGGAAGCACAAGTAGCAGGAGATACAAACACTTTCATGTCCCAAGGCACTGTCTGTAGGGTGTCAGCAGCTGAAGCAAAGGCAGTACTAGTGGTTTTACTCTGCAGGTCGCCACCAAACACAAGAGACGGTCACAGTTTTGGGGCTGCCTCCTACATCCTCTCTACCCACCCCAGGGACTTGGGATGCGGTCACACATATCCCAAAGGCTCCCCAGTCACTGAGAGTCATGGGTAACTGTTACTAGGGAAGCTGCCTAATATTAAGTTGAAAGGGACTCATATTTAAATCTGATTGACGTTCTTTTCAGCAAAACAGATGGGGAAAAGAGTTAGGTTTCGGAGTCTGAAACATTCCAGAAGCCCTATAAACAAAACCCCACAGAGCCTTAATATAGCATGTTTTCCTAAGACTCAAGACTCCCCTACAGCCAAAACACTTGCCAAATGTCTCATGCAAACACAAAACCTGCAGAGATATAGATATCTTGTCTCCCTGCAGAGACCCAGGCTGCTTCCTCGAGTGCCTTTCCTACACCTACAAGTGAAAAGCCATGCTGCAGAAATGGGGACCTTGCCTCACACCACACCAACACCTCCAGTGTGATGTAACCAGTACGACCACAGAAAACCATTTAACTCTTTGGCACATGATAAACAGCAAAGGTGGGAGAGCTCACAAAATTACCAACAGCCCATATGTAGTACCCACAAAATAGTAAGGACTTTTTTTCAAAAGGCCAGAAAATGTCATCTACCAGCACATATATGAGTCCAATCTTCAGTTTTTCTTGCAAATATTTTAGTTGGAAGTTAAAAGATAGATTAAGATAAAAACTCGCCAGACCAGACTTGTTTCTGCAAACAATATATTCTACTGAAAATAACTGTCTTTTTTATTTACTTTTTCAAAATTCCAAGGTGACAGCTCTTCCTTTATATTAAATTCTTTGATAACATTGTCTGCTCAACCTCTGATTCAAAGAACTGCCAGAACTGCTGATAGCAAATACAAAGTGTTACACTGTATACAAAATGGACTCCTCCTGATATTTTGATTTTCTGTAATGAGCCTCCTGGCTACAGCAACCGTGACAAGTAACTCATGTGCCCTGAGAGGAAAGCATCTCTAAAATTCTGTGTGACAGCCTCTAAACAGAGCAAGGTGGCAGCATTTAAACAAATGGCAGTGGTGTTTACAACCACAGAAAGACAACGATAAAAGTGAAAGAAAGAAAAGAGATTTTTGAGGTGTGGGCTGCTACAGGAAACTTCAGAAGAGAGAAAAGGTAAAGAGTGAGAGAGTTTAGAATAGTTTAAATGGGAAGTTGGAACAACATGAGGAAAAGAAGGCAAGTAATCACATAAAGAGCACCAAAACAGGAGAGAAAAGAGAAGTGTTTAATGTTAGTTAAACACTAAACCAGAGAGTGTTAAGAAAGCATGAAGTGAATAATGAAGGGAGAATCAAAGACCAGTTGAGATGCACCATAGCAAGCAGCTTCTCGCAGCAAAAATAAGGCATAGGAATTATTTCAGTCTTACAGTTGATTTCACAGTCAATCTCTGGTTGGGAATAAAAAATGAAAGGAAAATTAAAAGATAGCAGGCAAACAGAGGATTAATGATTTCATCAACCATCTATCCATGGTTTCAATTACATGCTGAGCCTCAGAAAGAGAATCAGGCAGAAATCACTCCATGGCTGCAGTTTAAGGGACCTCTTGAGCAGAGCTTGAGCCTCTAAATCCCACACTACCCATAAAACCTGATTTTACAATCCCACTCAAGTGGGAAGCCCAAGGCAGCACAGGCATTTCCATGCTGTTCTTCTTAGACCTCTGGATCTCTGTTAGTGCAAGTCAAGTTTGCCCGAGTGACTCTATCTACACTCACACAAATAACTCACACCCAGGTACTCCCAAATCTGAACAAGTCTTTCCCAAACACAATCATTCAGAACAAAGCAGACAATTTTGGACGAAGCTCTATCGGTGAGCAAGTGTTTATTTTTCCTAGCCTGATTGAAGCTGGCATATGCAACACATCCCAGGATCACATATGCCTTTTACAGGTGGCTTTTCTCTTGCTGTTAATAACTTTTATGCACAAGCCCTTCCTTTCATCTGTTCTTTCCAAAGCAACTGGCAAGGCCCCAAACTATCAAAGCAAGTATTTCATTATTAGTCCATATGAGTGCATCCTGCCACTCTGAACAATCAGCTCTTCTCACATTATTATAACAACCTGCCCATATCCTCCAACTCTTCCAGTATAATGTGCCAAACACCAGCTGTGTTGATGATACTGTTAAGCTGCATGTCAAGCAATATTAAAGGTATTGCCACTGCTAATGATGGGCCACGGGCTTTGCAGTGAGTGTGCCAGGGCTCTGGACTGAGACTTGTCGAGGTTTGCCCTTTCTGAGCATTCCTTGGGCCTGTCCACAGCTTTGTCATATTTGCTTTAGCTGCAACAGCATTTTTTCTAATTGACCAACCAGCTGTGGCTGATTTGATTTACTTTCCTTTGTCATTGTATGGAGTCACACAGGTTTTATGACTCTATTATAATAATTATCTTACAAAGAAACACAGGGCTGGTATGTTAGCAAAGGCCTTGAGATACAATGCAGAGTACACAGACAGAGAGAACATGAGATGGGGCAACAGAGACACAAACACTTGCTATAAACAACTGTCCCAAAGTCAGATAAAGAAATTCAGACATGGACCTGG
This sequence comes from Poecile atricapillus, assembly GCF_030490865.1. Taxonomy (NCBI): domain Eukaryota; kingdom Metazoa; phylum Chordata; class Aves; order Passeriformes; family Paridae; genus Poecile; species Poecile atricapillus. The sequence goes on along the minus strand of NC_081289.1, from coordinate 18,607,978 downwards.
ACAAAACTGGATATAGGGGCAAGAAAAAGAAAGCAGTTTGCAAAATATCTAAAAGGTGTCCTCTTTAGGAAGTTTGGATATAACAAGATTGCAGAACAATGAAGAAAAAGAAAGGCAAACATTAAAAAAAAACAAACCAAAAACAAAAAACAAATCCAGGTTGATCCTAGAGCAAGGAAAAAGAAACCAGCAACATGAACATCCTCCCGGACAAGAAGCCCAGATGATTTAAGGTCACCATAACCATCTCCACCACCCACACAATGAAATCAACCTGAGAACTAAGAGCAGCTGGGGAAGGGTCAGTATAACAGCAAGACAAATCAGTGGAATCTAAGTGTATGAATAAAAACTTTAACTGTGGGGGTGGTGGTAGTGGCATTGTTGTTAACATTATTATAACACCTGCATAGATATAATCTTTTTCTGCAATAATTACATCCACACTAATAACAATCCTTGGATTAGATCATTAAGATTTAAGTTATACTAACAATAAATCTTTGGCTTAACATAACTATATTTTAAAAAAGGTACAGTTCCTTTTTTGCAGTAAACAATATTTTGAGCTATGACTCCCAGCTTCACACACTATTATTTTCATCCCATGACCATGAATAAAAATGCATCCCAGGTGCAGACTTAAAAAGTTCCTGCAACCCATTATTTTTCTTCAAAGCACTGCTCATTTTGAGTCCTCTTTAAACTCTTTGTCCACATTAGAACTAATTTTTGCATTAATCCTTCTATTTTCTTGCTTGAATGAATAATTTCTCATCAAGTCCCACAACAAATACTTTAATAAATTACAGTTTGATTAGTGCCAGATTAGTTACATCTACAAAATCAGTTTTTAAATGAGCTAGTTTGGGATATCAGTCTCCTTTCAGTAAACACATGCTGTGTTTAATGAAACTTAATATTTAACTCCAGTTCTTAAATTATTCAAAATGTGCTCTACTTTGCAGTCCATTGAGAGCAGATGAATATGTCTGCAGCTACCTGGATTTGCTTCTTTCCCTCTTCTTAAATGTAAATATTTTATTTGCTAAACTCCAGTTTTACAACAGCAGGAAATAAAATTTGATCCATGGTTTAATGGTCTTGGTGAATCTGAAATGTCACATGCCATTTTTACAGTAGTCAGAGATGGAAACACAAGTTTCCTCTGTAAGAGAGAAATTAAGAGCAGCTGACTCTTGGAAGTTTTACCCTCAGAAACACTCGAAGAATGTTTTGCTTCTCCAGGTCTTTATCTCATTCACCACCCAGTGCATGCCCCTACATCCCACCTGATCTCCCATATAGAAAACTGAGGCAAATGCTAACATGCTTCTGGAGCATGACCTTTATGAACCATCATCTTCCAGCTGTAGCATGTTCCTTCTTCCTTCACTCATACACATTTCCTTTGTTGTCTTTATTTGCACTACTAGGGAAATAAAAAGCTAGATTTCCTCTTCGTTTCCTTTGCAATATTTAAGCCAGCTTAAGTTTCTGGTGAGTCTCAGCAATCTTCCATGTCTGGACTTTCTAGACACTACTTTATAGGATGATCACTACCATTTCTTTAAATTTCTGCAAGCTCATAATAGCACTTCAGTGTCTTGATCCCCAGTTAGATATGGAGTTTTTCTCTACTTTCTAGCTTTTTTCCCCCCACTTTTTCTTGTGGAAACAATTTTCAATTTTTTTCTACTTGAATACGAATAAATTTGAATCAGTCCTTCATTAAAAATCTTGCACCAGTCCAGTCCAATACACACCACCCTTTTGCTTAATTTCACAGAAGTCAACTTTTAAAATTTGAAACTTTAATCAGATCTATGTTTATGTAACATAAAGCAAATGAGCTTGCTAACACTTGATATAAATGGTTATTTTTAGGGATAAACTTTAAGATGAGATATAAGGTCATACTGAATCAAATTCTAAAATAGATTAATATTTTGTAGTTCTATATTAGGTAGTGAAGAAATCGCATCAGCAAATATTTAACCCTCATTACTAGTAGCACCTTTTACCTTCTAATTTAAGTTGTGAAAGATAAACCCTTCTGTTATGAAAGATCTCCTTCTGTTTTACCCTTGCATAATTACACAGGGGCTTCTAACTGAAGTTATCCACATCCAGCTTTGGGATGACACAAAGCTAGTAGATGTTTTTCCAGACTCTTCCAAGGTAAGATTCATATGACCCAAAATTGTCTTATGCATTGTAGACTCGTAGAATAAGCTGAATTGGAAAAGACTCATCAGGATCATCAAGTCCACCTCCTGGCCCTGAACAGGACACCCCAAGAATGGCACCATGTGGCTGAGAACCTTGTCTGAACACTTCTTGAGCTCTGCCAGGCTTGGTGCTGGCTGACACCATTTCCCTGGGGAGCCTGTTCCAGTGCCCAACCACCCTCTGTGGGAAAAACTTCCTGATTATCCAACCTAAACCTCTTCCAACCAACTCCAGGCTGTTTTGCTGAGTCCTGTCCCTGCTCACAAGAGAGAAGAAAAGCGGTACCTGCCCCTCCACTTCCCCTCATTGAAGGCCACAGTGAGGACCCCCTCAGTTTCTTCTCTGGGCTGAACAAAACAAGTACACCAACCAACAGCTTCTATTTATTTATTCCTTTATTTATTTACAGCATATCATTCACTTCCAGCTATATTTCCTTTGCTGTGGTTTCTCTATCTTCTGGACCTTTTCTGGACCTTCAAGTTCTGTCTGCCAGTCATGACTGCCACTACAGAGCGTGTGGGGGCTAACCCAATAATTTTCTTTTGCAAGTCCTACACTTCTTTCCAGCTACTCTGATTAACTTCCCAGGCCACCCACACCTGATATTTCTCTCTTTTCTCACCCAAATATGTTTCTCCTTAACTGTTTTCCATCCTGACTACTGTGGTTTACAATCTAATTTAGTTCTTTGTCTTGTCTACCCTGCCACTGTAGTGTCATTCCCTTATCCAATGCAAAATCTTTATTCACCTTACTTTTCCTTTCCTGAGTACGCAAAGTAGACACAGACATCACATACACTTCTCTGAATACTTTCTCAAGGGCAAAGCTCACCAAATTCTTCTCAGAGCACAAAATCTTGAGTCTCCATAATTCTATCACACCTTCATGGACCAAAGAAATTATGTGCTCATTTAAAACTATTACTATAGCCTTAGTGGTCTAAGCCCAAGACTGAGCCAAGATTTAAAGAAAGAACCTTTAATAACTGTTCAACCAAATGGTCTCTCTCTGGCTGAGAAATCATGTCTTAATCTCATTTATAGTAATAGTGATCATTCAGAATGATTTTGTTAAAGAAAACTTACTAGAATAATGATGAAACACCAAGTTTTCTTCTCTGGACAAACTAACTAATGAAATTATATTTTATGCTTGGGTGGGTAGGGCTGAGTGGTCAGTGTATCAAAAACTCTCCCATGTTAATTCAGAGACCTGCAGCCACTGCATTTCTGCCCAAAGCAAAACCTGTGTGCTCATATTCATACTTCTGTGACTTTCCTGAGAGGGCTTTGTTTCCTCTTGGCCCATAGTTAATAAAATTTTGGCAGCTCCATCAATAACTGGATACCAGTACTCTGTGTATCTGTGTGCTACCAAGACAGTTCAAAGACATGTAGGAAACAAAATAAGCTCCCTGCACTTCAGCTTAGGAGCAGAGCATCCCAGCAAAAACCCTCAGGTTCCCATTTTGAAACACATAACCCAGTGCAGCTGACTGGTCCTGTCCTGTCTGGCAAAATGATAAAAGAATCAGGGAGTTTCAACTAGCAGCCACTCTTCAGCTTTTCTTTTTTCCTTCCCCTACCTTGCTTCCATTTGGGGGTAGAAAGAAGGGCCACCACACATGGAAGCAGCTCCAGAAATGCTCTCCCTCCATGCAGAAGGGGAAAAGCTGGCAAGCAGCAGCTGGCAGGGAAGAGGCAATGGCTTCAAGGTGAGCCAGTGCTGGAAGGAGTTAGGTTAGCAGCAATTTTTTCTGCAGTATAGGGGCAAACATAAAATTGAGTGTAACTATCTATTTGTGGCTACAGATCAGCCAGGGAGAAGTGAGAAAACTCTAGAAGGCTGAAATTATTTTTGGCAAACTTCCTGTATTTTTAAATTTAGCATTTATGCTCAGCTACAGCACAGGGTACCACAAGAACAAGCAAGAATTAAACAGTTAACTAAAAAGGAAAACAATCATAGCATGACCCTTCTGATAAGCCCAAGTCAAACACTTCATTTCAGAAATTGCAGTGTGCAGCTTGGGGACAACATTTTTCAACATGGAACCAATTCTATGTTCTCCTTTCAACATGGACATTAGTAAGGGCCAGAAAAATGAGCAGTGAGGTCAGTGAATTATGCCAATGCCCTAAGAAGTAGGGAACCAAGAGTTACATGCCTGAAGAAAAAGATTGACCCATAATAAAAAAAAAAAAAAATACAAAAAACCACAGCAAAAAACAAGGACCTATTAACATGTCCCATTTAGTGCTGTTCAAGTAAATAAACTCAAGTAATTAGTTCAGTTGTGGATAACAGCTCCCCTAGTCTTTGATATTTGCTTAGCTGATTGCATATTTGTCTCTCACATCAGGCTAAGCAAAATACACATACTGTGGATATTTTATATTTCTAGTTCCCCAGACAAAAATGAATAGTTCAAGTTGATAATAGATACCCCTAGCCACTTGAATTTTGCCTTTAAATGCTGAGCATACTTTAGATTGGTCTAAGACTTAAGAAAATAGGATATAAATAGAAATTCCATAGAATATAGAATTTTCTATAGAATAGAAAATAGAATTCCATAGGATAGCAAGACTTTGAAAACATTCTTATGAATTAAAATAAATTTACATGTGTTTTTATAAGCTCACTAGTATACAACTGCATTCCCTTCCATTAAAAGAATAATTTTACTCAAGCCATACAGAGGATCCTACTGCTTCTCACAGGCAGACTCTACAGACACTTCTGTATAATAATATAACATAATATCCAAACTAGAAATCTGAACCTCTACTTGGGCCTTCACATTAGCCAGCTCTCTCTCTCAGGGAGCACCAAGAACTGTGCAATTCCTTTATTGCAAGTTTCAGGCAAAATTTTGCCAAACCAGGTCACTATAATTTTTTATCTGATCAAAGAAGGATGTATCAATTATAAAAGGTGTCATTTTCAGAGGTCAAAATTAGCATTCATACAAGTTGTGAACATGACATAATGGTAGCAAATAGTTTCTTTCTCAAAGGTAAAGTGTAGAAAGTGGAAGCATAGTGCTAAACAAACACAACAGGCAGCACTGATGGTTAAAAGGACAAAGAATTAAAAAACTGAAGTGGAAACAGTCAAAACTTTCAAGGAGATTAAAAATAAGATGCTTCATTCCTTCCAGACCTCCAACATGAACATTTAAAAAGTGATTTTATTTTTCAGAAAGCCTAGGGAACACATCTAGTATTTCTAAACAATAATAATTAAGAAAGGAAAAATATCCAACAACCTAGCAACAAAAAAAACCCCATTTAGTATCATAAAAGGATGTTAAGAAACCAGCTATGTCTGTAAAGGGATGAAAAAACATGCTGTGCTTTCAAAAAAAGCATTACATTTCTTTAATGTAAAAGGGGTGGTTGCTATTTTGTCTGTTGGTCCCCAGTGAGTACACAGAGATCATTTTCTTAGCCGTGGACTTCAAAAATTGTCTTAGAAATAAGATTTTTGAAGTGAACATTGCTGTTGAAATCAGTTTCCTCTCATTCCCCAGACTCTTATTTTGTTCTCATCCACAATACACACATTTTCTTCCTCTCTTTTGCTCTTTGTGGGTTTGAGCAAGTCTGGGCTCTGAGCTGGTAACTAATACAGTTCTGCAACTGCCTCTTCTATTGACCTTCCACTCCTACTGCTCCAGCTGAGAGGCTGGAGAAACAAAAGAAAAACCCAAACCAAACCAACTCATATTTCAGTTCATTCTTCTATATTTCCAGATCTAAAAAAGACATTTTAAGCCACTTGTTACTGCAATTTTTTCCCCTCCTTGCTCTTCCCACAACAATCACAGCTGCTCTCTCAGTATCGACAAAATCACAGTGGGTTTCTTAGACTTTCATTTCCCCAGGACTAAAGATTAGACACCCCAGGATCTGATCACCAGGGAGACTGACCTCCATTTCCTCCAAAGGTTTTTGTTTCAGTGACAGAGACCAAATTTCTGACTGAACTCTCTGCATCCCTGTTTCTCTCCTTGTGTTGTGGTCAAGAGTACCACAACGACTGGTAAGTCCTCTCTATTCCCTTTCTACTCTGCTCCCCGAAGGTGCAAAATACATAATTACTTGATGATAGCAGAGGGAAAATAGTTACTCTTCCTGCCTGCCTCTTCTCACACCTCCAACTACCAGTGGTTTTCTTTACCTAATGGTTTTCTGGTTGCCTGAGACTGTTAGAACACAATTTTTTCATGGTTTTTCAGAGTTTCTGATATGTGGCCAGATCTCAACTACTCCACTACCATGACACTACAAGACCAGAAAAGGGCAAATAAATACTATTACAGAGATCCTTGTGCTATGAAGAATATTGCTGACACCTCCTTGGCTATCTAATGTGTTTCGATCTACCAGAGATTAATTTGCGCACCTTATGAAAAATGTTAGAGTAAGGAGTGGCATATTCCCATCCACTTGCTGAGCAGGAAGCAGAAAAGTCTCTCACAGTTCCTGTCTATTCAAGGAAAAGTTTTCTTTACCCATATAAATTCATTTATTGAAACAGAGCAAGGTTATGAAGCCCCATTTTCTTGTCCATTGCAGTTGTAACAATGTTCTATGGGTAACGGTCAGGAAGGAAAAACAAAAAAAAAGGAGCAATCAAGGAGTAATTTTTGCATCTGGGTCCAGAGCTAAAGATTATTATTAATACTGTGAGGACACAAACCGTGTGCAGATAAAGTGTCACCACAGTCCCAGTGGTCACACCATCATTGTGAATGAATCATGGTTTGAGAGCTGTTTAAGCTGTGACACAATTTGCATAATGAACAGCTGTACTGTACAAGCCAAACAGATGCCTCCACTGTATTTTCATTTTCATTTTCTCCCTCTGCCCCAATGAAGACATTTTCAGCTCAATGGCAGTAGGCAAATCACAGCATCTGTCACTATCCTCACTTCTGCATCCATGGAACAGGGATAATAGCACTCGCCTCCCTTAAAAGAACACTGAGAAACCCATAATAAAAAATGATTATGTGAAGAGGGGATAATTTTATTAGCCAGTATCAGCTGCAGCTTGCTCTACTTTCCTGCATCCCATGCCTCCATGGTTCCAGGTTTTGAGCAGGGTAGCCAAACTCCCTCAAGCAGAGGAGAGCAGCAGGAACACAAACTCCCAGTGGCTCAGCATGCTGCTAAAGGAAAGCTGCCAGGCTCAGCAGAACCCCCTTATCTTTGATAACTACCTTTCCTCAAAAGTAAACAAATTTTGGCAAATATGTGAGTTTTGAATTGCCTGAGATGACTGTCATGTTGGAGATTTTTTACTGGGTTTGTTTTTTGTTGTTTTTTTTAACTTCAAATCAGGCTCTGGGAAATAGTCCATACACATAAAGAAAATAACCCATTTTATATCTTTAATTCATTACGACTGTCTCCTTTGCTGTTTGTCCCTTCAGATGACATTCCAAAATATGCACTACAGTCAGAAAACTATCTAACCTGAAAGCACAGAGCCTCTCACCAATGCCCTCTATTAATCTTTCCAAGGGACTCTATTTATACTTTTTTTTTTTTTCAGAGCAATTGTCTCTTTGCTTCAAGTGACAAACGTCAGGACACTGGGACAGCTGTGCAAAAATGAATTAGGAAAAAATTAAATAAACTGAAACAAAGGCTATGTGAAATGAAATCTCTGCTTCAGCCTTCTTGTGACACAGGGCTAGAATGTGTTTTTAAATCCTTCCCTTTCAAAGACAGTGAGCAGAGGGCAGCAGCTGTGTGGAATGTTATCTCATCTTTGCCAGTCAGCAATAGCATCTGCAAGGCACATATGCCCTCCAGTGTGACACCAGTCAGCATATAAAGCCAAAAAGCCCAGACCTGATGTTCTCCAATTGATTCATAGAAACATAGAATGTTTTAGGTTGGAAAATGCCTTTAAGATCATCAAGTCCAACCATCAATCTAGACTGCCAAGACCACCACTAATCCCCATCTCTCAGTGTCACACCTTCACATTACAGAGACCATGACTCAACCACTTCCCTGGGCAGCTTGTTCCAGTGCTTGACAGTCCCTTCAGTGAAGAAATACTTCATAATATTCAATCTAAACCTCCCCTGCTGCAACTTGAGGCCATTTCCACTCATGCTATCATTTGTTACTTGGGAAAAGAGAGTGACCCTGACCCTGGCACAACCTCCTGTCAGGTACTTCACAGCCCTTCCCACTTAGCTAGAACTTTAGGAACTGCCTCACTTGTTCCACTGCAACTTTAGCAACTGAGTTGGACCCTCCCTTGAATTTGTGCAAGAACATTCATCATACAATTTAATAGTAACAAATACAAGTTGGGATGCACTCCCATTTCCTTTTCAGTTATTGGAGATAGGCTAATGCTCACCACGACCTTTTCAGTGCTAGAAAGGAACAACCTTTTAACAGCTGCAGTGAAGCAGCTTTAGGCTGTTCACTGATGGTGTCAGCACCACAAGGCAGTGCCTCCATCCATGGGAGATTTTTTGTGTCCTAGAAAGAAGCAAGCCAGTGGAAGAAAGGAAAGTACAATCAACATCACTAGGCAGAACAGAAACTGAGATTTATCGGCATAAATCAGCTTGCTTGTAATTATCCACAAAATGTGTGTGACAGAGAAAACTTTTTTTCCAGAGAAAATAGTCTTTCACCTTAACAAGAAAAAACATCCTAGACAGAAAATCCCACTTTCAAATATGCCCAGGAAGACAGAGTCCCTGTCCAGTCTCTTACCTAATTGGAATAAGTTTCATTTTTCTGTTCAAGGTAAAAAATGTCAAACTATACTGTACATATATAATTTCAGATGATAGAGGATGAAGTTGTACAGCATGCAACACACCTGAGGTGAGACTCCAGTGCAGCCTTTTTGGCTTTTGAACAGTTTAACTTTTCTGTTACTTGTTACTTCCCTTAAAAACCTTTCCATTTTGGAAGCCAATACAGAGCTGCATATTTGCAGTACATATAACTTTCATATTACTGATCTTTATGATGGCCTCCAAGGCATTTTCCTGGAAGGTGGGATTATTATGCCCTAGGGAATACTGTAGTATTTTATACCACATGTTTAGCTTGCACAGGAGATATGGGAAACTACCACTATAAAGTCCCTCAGAGGACAATATTTATGGCATTCAGATATGCCAGTTTTGTGCTGAAAATAAAAATCTCTCCCAGCACAGAGAGGTAATGTGAATCGGGACTCCCTCACTAAATATCATATTCAAAAGACTGCTAGAAAAGGGCAAGGCACTACGATATGGAGCAGCCTCTCTTCTTCCTTGTATGAACAGCAGTTATTCCATAAACTTAAACTTAACCTGCAGTCATGTGTAGTTACACTGTGTAACTGCATTTCTCAGTGAATAAAATATTTCCCAAGTGTTATTTAACAGAATTTTCTTGAGAATGCACCTCCCAGCAGAGTTGCAAAACAGTCCTGTTTGTCATGAGTGAAAGGAACTGCTTGCAAGCACTTCAACAATCATAGAGGCAGGATTTTTAGGAAAAAAGTTCCAAATTTTTCTGCTCTCTGCATGATGTATGCAGGGATACTTGAAGAAATTCAAGTGATAAAACTCCATAGCCAAATCCATGTTTTTCAGATCATTTTCCTAAAGTTGAAACCCAGGTGGTCTCTTTAGAGCCTGCTGCTGAGTGGAGCTCCAGGGATCACACTGTTGACAGCATTTTTTTGGGGTGTACATTTTTTTTCCCTTCCCCACTTCTCCTCTTCCCAGTCTTCCACACTGCTAATACGTGCAGAAATTCAGTACTGTATTTCCCCATATGAAGAACTTGGCAAGGAAAGACCGTGTGCTCTTGGCAGAAGTTTATCCTGGGATTTTGCCAATAAACAATCATTTTCTGGTTGCCACAAGCATCCCATTATTTCGGTTTAGCCATTCAGTCCACTCCAGTTCAGCTCTGTTAGTGCTTCCTTAATAAACCCTTATTATCAGGGGCTTAGGCCTCGGTCATTTGAATTCATGCTCAGCTGGGACTTGGTATTCAGAGACCCAGTCCGAATGTCCTTTAAAAAAATATATAATTAAAACCTTTACTTGGCCACAGAGCAGAGACAATGAAATTTCGTTGGCTGCAAGCTATATTTGCACTCTTAAAGTCTTGGGAAAAGCTGGATATTGAGACTTGTTTTATAAACAACACTTGGAGGCTTTAGTTCTTGCTGAAGAGAAATGGCATGGCAGTCTTTTTGCCTTCACCCTTCTTTGCATCTATAGCCTGTTGTCTACTACAAATAAATATCTTTTCCTCATCAGTTTTTAACACCTATTCTTGGGGCTAGATTTGGTGGGGACAGACAGGACCCAAAACCCAAAAACACCTTGAAGCTCTCACTGGGGTAGGAACAGACTGGGGACAGCACCTGAGACAGCTCCTCCTCCTGGGGCTCAAGCTGGCTGCTGGTTTGGTGCCTACTGAGGAGGAAGACACTTATAGCTGCTATAGACACCTGAAGCTGCTGAGCTCAAGGCACTGATGTGTACAGCATGGGATTTACAGCTCTGATGCAGGAACCCCAGTTCTCCTAGAAAGCAGCAGGCAGTCTGCAGCACTCAGGGCACCACACACACACACCGAATTTGTGAGGGGACTGGCTCCAGACTTTGAATTTCAGCTCATCATTACTGCACAGATCAATTAAGAAAAAGAGTTTGCCTGGAGATTAGTTATAACTCCCAGACTATATAAACTAGGGTTTATCACTGCAAAACTCACAACTACCACATAATCCACCATCCTAAACCCCGCAAAATTTAATTTGTTCTTGATCTTCTATTCTTTACAATAATGGTGTATAAACCATCAATCACATGCTGGTCCCAGGCTGGATGTCTCTGTGTGGTGCCTGTCCAGGACAGGAGTAGCAGCATGAATCCCTCAGACCAAGCAAGGGTGGCATCTGTCTGCTCCTCTCCAGCAAGTTCTTGTTGTACAAGTTAGACCCTCCAAGACACAATATTTAAATGCAAAGAGGTGTATCGCCCATGGTTCAAACTAGTAAGGCTTTAGACTGTGTGTTCCTTCCCTCCCAATATATCCTCCCTCAGTATCATACCATCCTTACCACCCTAGAGGTAAGCACCAGCGAAACAAATCCTCATCCCCTCCACCCTCTCCTCTCCTTTGCTCTCTGCAATTATAATCAAATATGCAAACCGCAGAAAATGGATTCTCTGCCCTGCATCCTAATAAGCATGGCTAGTCCCCTAGAACAAACTGGTTTACAAGATGTGGAAGTCACTGATGACTTGTTTTGGAGTTAGGAACAGGAAAAAAATTCAAAGTGTGCAAAAAACACAAATACACTTTGGACATCTAAAGTGAAATCCTTCTCCATTTGGTGCTTTGAGCCTCTCTGCACATTACTCCAGAGAACTGTCTAACCTGGGAGGATAATAAGAGTACACAAGGTTTCTCAAAGAGATGCTTTACTCAAGACAGAATCCCTGGTGAACACTTTTTGTTTCTGTTCCCATAAACTTAACTGAAACTCTTTACTGCTACTGCTGACGGAGGAATTTGGAGACTAGCATTGCAAAAGCAGCTTTCCAGGCACTGTACTACTACTGTGAGCTGCCATAGTGGTAATAAAGACGAGTTAGTGTGTGACTGAAAGACCAATTTCATGGGCTCCTCACTTGGCCCAGGAACCCTCGTAAAAGCAAAGAGCTCCCGAAGGCTCTGGATTCTTCAGTTAGAGCAGAATTACCCACACAAGAATCCTGAAACAACAGGAGTGCCATCCACCTCAAATGAAATCATATGAAGCTCTGAAACTGAAGCCGTCAAGAAATGCACCAGACTTTGTAAGCTTTCCACTGCTCTTTATACTCTTCATGAGGGATTAGAGAGCTGAATATATTTGTAACTCCAAATGATACTTCTCATTGATCCTTTGTTTCTAATTTCTTCCCAGAGGTTTAATAAGCAGAAAAGTGTCATGGTATGCATGGTTTTTACAATTTCTGTAAAAAAGGAATTCAGTTTCAATGAGTCTCCCAAGAACACAGTCTATTTTAACTACTGAGTTTTGTCATCTTTCATTTTTCATTTGCAAGAAACACCGATGGATGCAAAAGGCCTTAATAAAACTGCAATAGCTGAAATTAATGGGCAGGTACTGAGGAGGGGTGGGGGAAGGAAAGAAGAAAAAGTGAGGGATGCTAATTCCTGATAGTTTTTGTGAAACATTGTGACAAGTATTTTCTGGTTTATTTCTGCACAGCTCAAACCTGCAACGCAATCAGTCAATTCTTATACTGGCAACACACCTACCTCCAATGGCAGGGATTGTTCCAGAAACGCCTCAGGACTTTATTGCAAAATCCCAACCACAAGGCTGGTATAATCTGTCATGAATTAAATGCATGATTTCTCATTAGGGAAGATAACTCAAGGGTCCTCAAGGTAGACTCGTTTGCAGTGTCTGTATAGGTGCAATACAGCATTGCCCTCTGCTGGATTTTAAGCTGTCTACTCAAGCAAAAGTTGCCTCTGGCTGAGCTAGAGAGGAGGATTGTTAAATAAGCACTGTACCAATTACCATAAGGGAATATCCTGCTACCAAATAAGGAATGAAATAGTGAATGAATACTTATTCCTACACCTTTTTTTTTTTTTCCACAGGGGCAGTGCTGACTTATTCAGCCCTTCCCCAGTGCAGCAACAGTCACAGACCATTATGCATCCCCCAGAGCCCAGATACTTGCACACAGATCCACAACATCTAAACAAGCCAAAACTGAATTGTAGGTGAACTCTGGCTGAGTCCTGGTACCTACAAGAGCGATCAGTCACGCATGACTGCCACATCCAACTGGGTGTTACCCACCACACAGCACTCCTGCTATGTACAACTTCTACCAACTTCTTTCTGGGCATCTCCTGATGAAAACTCAAGGACTATTTCCAGTCTCTTCACAGCTATGAATACAGAGTCTGTGGACTGATGAGTGTGACAAAAATAAGGAAGGATCTCCTGCTTTCAACTAGGATAATTTTCTTCATAGTAGCTGGTACAGAGCTGAGTTTTGGGTTTAGTAAGCAAATAACGTTGATAACACACTGATGTTTTACTTGTTGCTAAGCAGTGTTTATACAAAGTCAAGGACTTCTCAGCTTCTCATTCCCTGCCAGCCAGCAGGCTGGAGGTGCACCAGAAGTTGTGAGGGGACACAAACAGGACAGCTGACTCCAGCTGACTGAAGAGCTATCCCATACCACAGAATATCATGCTGAGTATATCAAATTGGGAATAATTGGCCAGGAGGAGCCTATCCCTGCTCAGGGATGGTCTAGGCATCAGTCAGTGGGTGGTGAACTATTGCTTTGTGCATCACTTGAGGTTTTATTTCTCTCTTTCGGACTGTCTCCCTTTTTGTTACAATTATTATTATTATTTTCACAAGTATTTTATTCTGTTTCAGTTGTTAAGCTATTTTTATCTCAACCCACGGATTTACCTTCTTTCCAATTATCCTCCCCTTCCACCTAGAGGAAAAGGTGAGCTACTGGCTGCATGGTACTTAATTGCCAGCTGGGGTTAAACCATGACAAAGAGCAAACTGGATGCAGCACTATGATATAAAGCAAATCTTTTTGTCCATTCCTGCTTTCCATCATCTATCATTTGCTGATTATTCCCTGTCTTACTGATTTTTTGGTATAACCAACCAAATGCACACACATATACAGGTATATAGGCACATCTATATATGTAAATACTTATTTGTACAGAGCTGCCTGCAATGGGTTAATTATACTCACATGACCTAGATAAAGACAACAAATCCCATTTCTGTATTTCTTCAGCTATTATTCTTGCTGATCATGTAAAAAGACACAGCAGGGCTTTTTGCATCCTGTAGCTTGATGCTGTACAAAATGGGACCCCATCCAGAGAATCAGGACATCTGCTAATTCAGACTAATATACTGGAAGCTGAGAGTTAGCAAAATACTGTTTCAGATAAAAAGGAAGTGCAAAAAGAAAGGCCTTTTCCATTTATACTAATTTCCAGAGTCTACCCGTGCACTTTTTGAGTGGTCCTTTATTTGGTTTCTTCTAACTTTGCTTTTCCCACCATTCTTTCCCCTTTTCATTCTACCTCATTCTCTCATTTCAATCTCAGTTTACCATTTTACTTATTTTCCCTCTTCCACCAAAAATACATGCAGTGTATTCTCTTTGGAATACCTAGTCTGCAAAAGCAGCTGCTTATATCCCCAGTTTGCTGAGGATTCCAGCTCTGTTATGTCACAAGTGGCTGTGGGAGAAACCCACTTTTCTTCATGGGTGGTATTGTTAATAATGATAACAACAACAACAATAAAAAATTCAGTTTCTAAAGATACTTTCTTGCTTCGTTGCTCAATGAGAATATCTGTCCTCTAAACAGCCCCCTTTAGCCTGCTTCTCCCTGCAAGGTATTCAGAGTTCTCTGTGGGAGGCTTCTTCCTAAAAATAAATGCCATGATTTGTTTTCTGTTATCTTACAGCTAATTAAATTTTGCCCCCATAACATTTCACCTTTTCATTGTGCTGCATTTCCAAAGTATCAGACTGCACTTTGCCCTTTTCCTGCCTCTTTTTTTCTCCTTGTACTGGAAGCCAGGAGCAATGGCTGGGGTTTAACTTAAAAATTTTCAACCCCAGCCACATGAAATGAAAACAAAAGAACAAAGCCTACAGTGTTTGATCTCTAGAAAGAAGTTAGCACCACGGGTCAAGGTTTGATAATCTAGTGATTTCAGCTTACAAACTGTGCAAAGTAGAAAACTTAACACTAATTAAGGGTCTGCATTATTACATATGAAAGCATTCAGATGTGAAATTGCTAAGAATGTACTGAAAGAGTGACAGATGGAAGATAAGAATTACATACATGGCAAAATAGAAAGGTGATAAGGTTCACATTATCTAGAAACCAATTCTTAAATACAAAGTCTACCTAGATGCCAAAACAGACTTTTATGGACCAGGAAGTTATTAAAGAATACAATTCACAGCATCAGCCCAATTTTTCACTCCTTTATGTTTGTTTTGTTGGTTTTTTTTTTAATTATCTATCCTTGTTCAAATAAGTAGGCAAAATGATCCATTAATGTTTTATACTCACCTTGAACCAATGACTGGACAACATGCCAAACCATAAAATCATTCTTGTAATGATGGGAGACACCTAAACATGGAACAATTCCAAAACAGTGCCAGTTATCAATTGTTTTGGAACCATCAGTGGTCTCTATGCCAGTGCTGCAGTTGTGATGCAGATGCTTGCTCCAGTTTGAGGGAATAAATCACAATGTAAATATTTCAGCAAGGTGATCCAACGTGCAAGGTAATGTATGTAAAATTCTCTGTGTGTCACACTCAGGTTCATTCCCTACTTTAAATTCTAAAGCACAACCATTCAAATGGGAAAAAAAAAAAAAAAAAGAAGAAAAACCAAAAAACCAAACAAATCAACCCAAATCACATTGTTCTTAAAATATAAGTTATAAAGACAAACTTGACTTAAGACCGTTCCTGATCTTTGGGCTTTGTACTTCATGACTGATTGTATTTTTGATTAATTGATTAAACTGAACTTTTTTTCCACAACAGTAGCTATTCATGTTGTATATTGAAAAATGCTTGGTGACGATGATACAACAGAATGCAAAAAATCTCCATGTGACTCCATTTCCCTGTACTGAACAACCATTTCAGGTTGGAAAAAACGAGATTTTGCAAGGTTTTAGATGGCCACAGATATAAATAGTGACAGTATATCCCTGATACTTTCCATAGCAATGCCAGAAAATTAATGCAGGAAATCTATCAAATGGCTGATCTTTTCTCTCCCAGGGTGTGGGTGTCCCAAAAGGTCTTGGTGCACTCCAAAGTAATATGCAGAGTCCCTGGAGGACAGGACTGGAGTGGGAGGACTCTGGCAACATGCAGCCTCCTTCTGAGTTAAACGCTGCCAATAGGGAAAGGAGGGGGGGAAATAGTTTGTTTTTCTTTATAATTATACCATATAATTGCATTTATAAATTATTGCCAACAAGAAGGTAGAAAATGTCCAGTGTAGTTTTCAAAATATCTTGCCTGAAAGAAACAGTCTAATTAAGCTTTCCTGAGACTGACTTTCAGTCCCTATCAGAGAAAATACCTACGAGGATTGAGTTCAAGTTACAACTGCAGCAAGGCATGAGTAAGGTAGCACCGTCCAAGCTGAAACAGAAAGACTTACATTCCACTTGGACCTCGTGGCACCATGATTCCTGATGAAATTTGGAAAATGAAAGAGTAATGCTGACAGAGGAGCAAGGAACAACCTTCCACTGTCAAAGCATTCTGAAAATTATGCTATTTGTTATTGTTCATCACGTGCCAAGAGAAAGCAGAGCCAAAACTGTTTCATTTACAAACAAAGCCTAAAGTACTGGAAAATTTCATGCATTCATTGTCCCTTACCACCTCAGGAAAAAAAATAATAATAGTAATAATCTTAATTAAAAAAAAAAATAATCAAGCCAAAACAAAACAAAGCCCAAAACATTCAATGGACCAGCATTGGATCTTTTCTCAGATCTAAAACTGCAAGATCACGTGTTCATGCCTGTAAGGCTGCATGCTTTAGAAAGTAAAAACCCACATTAAGTGAACTTTCTGCTTTTAATGAAGGTGTGGATCTCACAAACTCCGTTAGTTTTTTCTGGCAACTTACTGTGCTGATAGGGTTAATTAGGCAATCCTAATAATCAATATTCAATCCTAAGGGACTTGGGACTTTACTGGTGTGTGAGATACCTAGATTCACAAAATGCATCTCTTTTATACCTCTGCTCAGTGCTCAGCAAGTGCTGATAATTTCTCAGATGGCAGTGAAGTTTAAATACAGCTAAATATCCCCGCAGCTCAGCTCCAGCCTGAGTAGCTAGAATATTGGAAATCTCTGGCTTCGTAGGGCTCATTAGAAGCTAACTTAGCTCATTACCTTTTTGAATTACTGTAGCCACATGATCTTCAGCAGCCAAGCTACCACTCAGTCAGCAGACCTTTATGGATCTCAGCCATACACTCCTCATTCCCCCTGCACATCATCAATCTTAACGATTCTCAATCCCACTCCTGAACAATTAGCTCAATAAGGCTGAATGCACCTTCAGTGATGTGTGCCAGCACAGGAGGCAAGGGCTGAAACACCAAAATCCAGCTTTTGCCATGTTAGCTTTTCCCCTCTGGATAGTTTGTGATGTGATACAGAGGGTATACTGCTGGCTCTTTTCTACTTTTACCTTTTGCTCCAAGAAGAGCACCTGTATCTGTTTGCATAATGGATGTATGGATATGAGATTACTTCTGAGAACATTCCAGTCATTCCTCCTTCTAGCAATAGCAGAAACAATACGACACAGAAAGAAGAAAAGTTCAGGAAAAAAGATGAAGTATTACCCTGTCCTAAATCATTAATATTTATATCTTCATCTATGACAGAAAGGAGGAAGAACAGCTTATACTGCCAAGGATCATAACACCAGCTTTCTCATGTATGGATTCAGGGCAGCAACAGGGAGCATTCCTGCAGGTAATTAGCCTTGACTGCTAATCACATCAGCCAAAAGTGATGAGAAAATTAGTCTGATGCTCTTCCTAGATTCCCAGAGCAGCATTGCTGGTTACTGTGATGCTTTTATACACAGCAACCCGCAGTACTTCCTCTCACTACCAGACTGACCAGGACTGGCCGTAACCACAGTCTGCCCTTGGAACGGATGGAATAAAGACAGTGCCTCTCCTATCACTGCCCTGCTCTACTCCATTTCCTTATGGGTCAGGACAGAGAGCCAGCTTCTGATTCACCCCATTGATCTGCCCTCCTACTACAACAGCACAAACCAAAGAAGAGCAGAAGTGACTTGCTTGATCTTTTCACAGTCAACATTTTCCCGGTTTTCAGTTTTCCAGAAAAAGAGAAAAGTTGTGATTCAGTCACAACAAACACAGTGAGAAGTGGACAAGGGCTTGGATTTACATTTGTCTGTGTCCCTTGTCACTAATTCTTGTGAATATATATTTAAAAAGCAAATATAGTACATCACTGCATTTTCACATGACCTGTCACCCGAAGTCTTATTCATTCCTGAAGTCAGAGAGTAAAGTCCTTACACACAGATATTGCATATACACCTTATGAGAAAGTTTCCAAAAGTTGACAGGGACGGCACAAAAGCTGTATGGTAGATACACTGAGCACAGAAACAATCAGGCCCAACTCTGTCACTTGAGGAAAAGACTCTGAACCCTTTCAGGGTAGAGGACTGAGTCACAGATGGCAAAGGCCTAAAACAGATGGTACAAGAAAGGACTTGGAAGAAAATGACAGTCAGGAATGGGATGGGCCAGGAGACACAGGGACAAGCAGGCTGTGAATCGAGGAGGAAGGCTGATACAGAAAGTCTCTGAATATGAAGCTCAGCCCAGCCAGCTGGGATGAGGACACTGAACTGAGGCAGCAACTCACCTGAGAGCAGGCAACTAGTTTGTGTGCCCCGAAACTCAGCGAAGAAAATGGAGAAGAATAAATCCTTCTGAAGACGGAATTGTGTTCTCAAGCCAATCACAAGATGATGACAGCTTAATTATACTGGAACTTACTAAGGGTTAGACTTTAAAAAAAGCACCCTGTAAGATTTCAAAGGATGGAAACACAGAATTTAATAACTGTTACTAGTAAACCTTATAGAATTTAAGTGGAGAACAATTACCCGGAGATGTCAGACTTTCAACTGCTAGAAGATTGGAGTAATTTAATTCCCCCTCATACAAACATTTACATAAGCCAGAGGCTGTCAGGGGATTTAACGATGGGAGTTCTGTGTCAGAAGAGTGGGATTTCCAGCATCTATTTCCAGATCTGTGATCCAGGCCACCCTATTTCCTCTCACTCCACCTCTCTCCCTGCCACAGCATAGGCTTGTTGTAAGCAGCTTTCTGCCACAAGAAGGTTGGATGATTAAGGTAACTACCTCACAAGGCTCAAGGATTATATCTTCATCTTCACTGACCCAGAAATAACCTTAGAAATAAAAAGCAGGGCTCTTAGTGAAAAAGCCTGGAGACTGGGGGCAGGAAGGAACAAAACCATCCCAGGAGTTCAAGCCATTTCAGGGGCCAATTGGCAGCAGACCATTCCAAGGCACTCCTACCAGTTTTCCTAGCAGCAATTCATCCTTACAGGTTTCAGGAAAGCTGTATTTAAACAGTTCATGTGATCAGGACCTGTTCACAAACCACTGAACTGTTCCTCTGCATATACTGGAGGTTTGGACTTTCCTCCAAAGCAAAGACAACTCTGATTCAGATCACTTCCTACCAAATTTAGCCCCTGGCTACTTTGGCTTCCTGACTCCATAACCAAAAAAGGCACATGGGGTGCTTAGAAAGTGTTGCAGTCTAAAGTGTTCATTTGGTATAAACCACAGCAGAGCACCAATTTCCCTGCAGCTCCAGGCTGCCTTCCAGAACAATTAGTTCTCTTTGAGGGAGCAACAACATTGTCCCTTCAGACACAAAACTTTATCAGGATGTCAGTGTCTGCATGTGACTGAGACAGCAGCTGAAATGGCAATGTTGCTACTCTTAGCTCCTACAAACAAAAAGCTAGTTTAGTACCACTTTCCTCCTTCTCTTTTAAGATAACACACAGTGCATGCTCTTCACCTCATCCATGCTAATAAGTTCTACAGTCAACATCCAGCCAGCTAGGGAGGCAGAAGTCCTATGATTTAATGTTTTGCTATGTCTACTCTTCAGCAAGACACACCTCTAAATGGAAGGCACGATTATTACAGCTTGCAAAATGCTGTATTCCTGCATTTTGATTCTCAAAATGTCTTGACAGGAAAGAAAACTGCTAGTGCTTTACTCAATCAGTCCTACTGCAGCTTCTGCAAGGCAGTGTACTCTCATTTCTCAGATAACACACAATTAAGTCAGCCTTCTCCTAGCACTAGCTTTTCAAGGCAGAGCCAACATTAACAAGTGGGTTTGCTACAGAGAGGGGAAGAATGAATTCCAAGCAGATATGAAAATACAAAGAAATAAAACTGAGCAAGGCAACACCCTCGAGGGTGAAACTATGAGACTGTCACACGAAGGAAAGTGTACCTGGAAAAGGAGGATCAAAGATAGCAGAAGAGATAAATCCAGTCTCTGCAGCAAATCAAATTTCTAAGCTTTCTGTTGATTGTCTCAGTTTTTTATTTGTTTCAGGTGAGCAGAATAGAGGAACAACAGAACCAAAAATCCTGCTGGAGCAGATTTGTTCCAAACAAGCATCTCACCAACAAAAGCAGATTAACACAGTAGACAGATCTCTTAAGAGGAAAAAGAGAATAGCCCTAGTTCACTGGCCAGTACACTTGGTCCAGGTGCTGCTCCTGAGGCAGCTCACAGCATCTTTCTCTGAGATACTGCTGCATCAACCTCACCATCCTGCAGATACAGGGAAACCTCCCATCAAGTGCCACGATTACAAGCACGATAGCGGCTCCCCTCCTATTCATGTGCTGCCAAACAGAGTCTGAGTGCGCTAAAGTAGGCCAATATCTTCCTTATTAACAAAGAAACTCTACACTCTCAGTCTTTGCACTGCCTCCTTCTACCTCTCATGTAAAAATACCTCCTATGCCTTTATTCTCCATTCACTCTGGCCTATTTCTGGGGTCCCCTCTGCCTGAGTTTGCATATCTCTGAACCAGCAGTTGCTGTTGCAGTTTTGATCCTTTCTTTCCCTGCCTTTTTTAGCTGCCTTTATTAGCTGCAGCATTTCTCCAAAGTTAGAGCTCTTCCTCTCAGCAGTCTCTGCTATAGCACAGAATAATGAATATTACAGCTGATTCTCTCCTCATTAGAGGAATTTTAACATCTTTAGAGTTACCTTTGACTGATAGGACTCATTCAGTAATGTAAGCCTCCATTCTGCCTTTGCTTGTCAGTTCAGATGATTTCTGGCAAATAAAGCTATGCCTTCCCTAGCCCCCAAACCCAAAGCAAACAAACAAAAGTTGCACATGAATATCACACTTTTCTAATAACTTTCCTAGTGCCTCATTTTTTACCTCCTGTAGTTACTATATACAGCCTCAATTCTTACTCCATTGCAAAGATGCAGGGTTTGTGCAAATTAGTCTGAAAAACCCAGTGTTCCTTTTGCCACAAGTCCTTCATTATTGCTTTTTAAACAAGTGAAGAAATGCCTAAGATTAAAAAATAATGTGTTACATCACTAGGCCAATTACTGGCTACTACTGCCTTATATACCACATGTCAGTAAAAAAACTCCATGAAAATATAGACTTGGAAAATAAGTATCATTAAAATTATTATTTTACAAGATTCCAAAATTCATTTTGGTATTTGAAGGTATGCATAATAATAAAAATATACAACAGCAAGAGTCTGTCACAGTCAACTTTTAGCAAAGAAACCTAATAGCCTCCAGCAACAAAAACCACACTTTCCTAGCAAAATAAAAACCTCAGAATCCTCCTCTACCTTTAGCAGGTTAAGCTCTTCATTACAGGGCTGCAGGGAAGCTCAGGGATGCTAGTGAGTGGCAAAATAAGCAGAGAAACCATAATTACAAGAAAAACCTTTCTAAGAAGTGTCAAGTATCCTGAAGGAGAAGGAACTGAGTCCTTCCAGATATCCCAACTTGACCTGGATGCTGAAGGCTTCATATCAAGTATGACTCAGAGTACAGAGAGACTTTTATGAACTTTGGTTCCTGATCACACAGCACAGTTTTTGACAGCAGCACACTCAGGACTGGCAAGAACAGTATTGCTCAGTCTGGGATCTACACAGATTTAGCAAGCTGAGAAACATAATGATGGGGCAAGGTTTCCAGGCAGGTTCCTCAAGGAGTTGAGCACCAAACATTCACATTTTCATTTATTACAGAAAACTTAAGAAATTGAGCATGACAAATTTTTTCCACTCCCCAGTTAGCAGGCTTTCATGCTGGCTCATATTAGGGACAGGTCATCGTACAAGAAGAAATGGAAACCTTGGAGATGGAGGGATAACAAGTTCTGAAACTCAGTGGTATCAGGAGCAAGATCCCTAACAGAAAATTCTGCTTTGGACCACTGCCTCATCAGGTCACAGAAGTGAAAAAAGGGGAATCTTAGCACAGACTTGATCACCAATTGATGAGACCATTCAAAGAAGCGATGTGAAATCAGAATATAACACACACAACGTAAGGTCCTGGTGCCTCCTTCCAATTCCTCCCCTGTATCATCAACCTTCAGAGAAAAAACATCTGCAAATGTCAAAATTCAGCAGGTTTTGGTTTGGTTTTTTTCTTGTTTCATGTTGTTTTGTTTTTTTTTATTATAGGGATTGGCAAATTTCCTAGATTAGTTTTGAAACACCTACATTTTGAGTGTTTGGAAACAGCTTGATACACTTTCTTACTTCACATGCTATCTTCTGGGACACATATTTTCACTCAGAAACTTTTTGTATGATGACTGTTTGTATGATTCCTCATCTTTATGGGCCAAGTCCTCCTGGCACCTCTTCAAAAGAAATGAAAAAATAACCTAGTGAAATGCCAAAGTAGCTAGGATTCTTATCTGTACTCAATTTCCCCCTCCCATTTCTCAGAGGAGAAGGGCTGTTTACTTAATCAGAAGATTACATTTGTTGATCACAGGATGAGGGGAATCCTCCCTAGCTCACACACCCCATCCACATGCAGATTTTGGAGCACGGCCTCACTGAAGCACAGTGTATGGCAACACAAATGAACTACCCTATATTAAGTCACCAGATGTAATCCTGACAGCAGCTCCAAGCTCTTGGTTTCCTCCTCCTCCTCTGATCTCTCTCTTTCTCCTGCCTCCCTCTCTCTTTGCTTTGATGACTTTGACAGCCAAGTTCTTGGAGAGTTACTCCAGGTTACAACGTGTCACCTTTAATGGAATTCAAAGCTTTAATTCAGAAAGTGGCCACTCTTGACCTCTGGCCCTACTGCCACCCACTCTGCCACCCCCCTCCTTTCTCCATCGCCATGGAAATGAATAGCTGAGCGAAAAAATGGGAGCAGGCAAAGTCTAAAGCTTTTCACAGAGCCCCCAAAAGAAAGATGAATGAAACTCATTCATCACTGAGCAAGGGACCCAGCGAGCAAGCCAGAGGCAGAGCAAGCAAGAGAGAGAGACAGCCTGAGACAGAAAAGGTTACCTCATGCAGGAAGTTATGTGATTTGAAAAAGAAAAGCACAGGAGGTGTGAGGGAACATAGTTCACTTGCAAAAACTACAGATTCCACCAAGAAAGATGCTGGTTTTGGGAGCAGGGGTGGTTTCCTCAGCCCCTTCCGAAGACAGAATTTCTTGGGAAAGGATTACCAGGAAAAGGCTAGAAATTTGAGGGGAAAGGGGAGAAATGCCTGAAAAGAAATCTCAGTGAAAGTCTGAAGAATGGACCACTCATGGAAAGGAAAATATATAATTAGAAACAAAGCTGTGTTTTTAGTCTTTAAATTCCATAATTAGAAACAAATCTGTGTTTTTAGTGTTTAAATTCCATTCAGCAAATCTACTTTAGAGAGTATTTTTCTCCCAAAACATACACCTGCCTTTCCTCCCCATCACCTCCACAACACACAGCTTGATTTGTCTTCATATGTGATATCAATCAAACACCAAAGCAATTTTTAGCACCAGGGAGTAAAGCACTCTAGAGGCGATAGCTTAATTCACTCAGACATAGCACCAGCATTCTGGTGCATTCCTCCAATTTTTCCATTTCTTGCAACCTCGCTACAACTGCAAAGAGCTCTTTCTTTTCAGAGCATCTGAATCAGATGCACAGTAAAACAATAATAATTAAAAACAGTCAAATGACACCACATATCCCAATGCCAGACAAAGGAAAATGTGCTGCTGCATGCTGTCTTATAGAGCTGGGGGAGCTTGCTGATGCCAGTGACAGAAAGAAAGGGACAAGGACAGAGAGGAAAGTCTGAAATGCAGCGGTTCCAAAGAGCTTAATTTTCCTGCACCACTTGAAAAAGAGATAAGCAGGACAGAAGGAAGGCAACAAGCTGTAACAAGTGATTCCCTACACCCAGAATCTTTTGCAAAGGTATTAGATAAGGGTGTCATAAATTATATGAATTTATATAATTGATGACTTCCCAGAATAACCAGTCAAAATTCACCTCAAGCATACAAAAAATTAGGCAGAAGCCAGCAGGGCCCTTGGGGATGGTTATGGGAGAAAAGTTGTAAAGGGCAGATCTCAGTAAAAGGCAAATTCTTACCTAAGACTGCCTTGCAGCCTTATCCCAACAGAGAAATAATAATGAATGCAGTTCTCCTTTTCAGTGAACACCAGTCCAAAGCTTACCCATTAAGTAGGACTCAGAAGAGAGCCTACCTAGAGATTAAGTGATAACTCCATGAGATAGCTGCCCCTTGCAGAGCCGTTACCATTCTGAACCGTGAGATTCTTTTTCCTCCTTCCGAAAGCTAATCAGGCATGATTCTCTTTCATTCCTCCAATCCTTTTGCCAATTTAATTCCTCTTTTTTTAGCACTGGAGTGAAAAGGTATCACCCGAGAGGCAGGAATCATTAAACTTTATTCAGTGTTAATTCAGTGAGCTGGATGCCAAGCCAAGCTTCCTGGGAATGACGTTAGCACCTCTGCTGGCCAGTGAGCTCAGACACAGAGCTCATACTTAAACTTCAGCTTTTGGTTAATCTGTATTACCCTCCACGGTGGCTCATACCCTGCCCTAGCCCGAGATACCCCGAGGAATCCTCAGGGAGGGAAATTCGGGCACACAAGCAGAAACACTCACTTCAGTATATATACAATATATGGCCTGGGAAACACAGTAAGAGGGAGCCAGTATATTAACAAAGCTTTTTGAATAAACAAAAACAAAATTGGCAACCTGTATAAAAATTACCTGAAACAAAGGCTGGCATTCTCCATTGCTTCCAAATGTCTCGTCCACAGCTAGGAGAAACACCTCTATCAAAAACAGAAGTAGGCACAGTTCCCACTATTTTTACCTGCAGAACTGCCTGCTATTGAGGTGGTGGTTTTACATTCATCCCCTGATATTGGGGAGTCAATCCCTCCAAACACACAGAGGTTTGCTAAGACCACAGGTATTACCTTTTAAAGCTAGTAAGGCTTTAAATCTCACTAGAGAGGGATGCCAGCACTGAAGGCACAATGCAGAATTGC